>NC_050443.1:7956531-8256531 GCF_903995425.1 Onychomys torridus
AGAGAGAGATGAAAGAATCGTTCAAGACCATGAGGTCTTTTCTTTAGCCATGAGGAAAACTTCACTAAGATTACTTCTTAAACTTGTCATAGGACCATGTTCAAGAAAGGAAACAACAGATACTGGAGAAGTTGTCAGAGAAAACAAACATCCTGCACTTTTTTGTCCTTACATTTGTTTTTTTTCCTCTCTTATTTAGTTTTTAAAAAAATTCATTTTACATACCAACCACAGTTCCTCCTCCCATCCCTCCTCCTGCTTCTTCCCCAACTGCCCCTTACCTACCCCCAATTCACTCCTCCAAAAGGTTAAGACCTCCCATGGGGAATCAACAAAGCCTGGTACATTCAGTTGAGGCAGTACTAAGCCCCACCCCCTGCACCAAGGCTGAGCAAGGCATCACATCATAGGGAGTGGGTTCCAAAAATCCAGCTCACACACCAGAAATAGATCCTGATCACATTGCCGGGGACCCTTAAACAGACAAAGCTACACACTTGTTTCCCACATGCAGAGGGCCTTATTTGGTTTCATATGGGCTCCATGGCAGTCTGTTTAGAGTTCCCGAGTTCTCATGAGCTTGGTTCAATTGTCTCTGTAGATTTCCCCATCATGATTCTGACCCCTCCTTGCTCATATTATATCTCCTCCCTAACTTCAACTGCAGATCTTTGCAACTGCTTCCATCTGTTACTAGGTGGAGGCTCTTTGATGACAGTTAGAGTATTCACCAATCTGATTACAGGGGAAGGCCAGTTTAGGTACCACTTCTCCTATTGCTAGTAGTCTAAACTGGGGTTATCCTTGTGGATTCCTAGGAATTTCCCTAGCAACAGGGTTTTCTGTAACTCAATAATTGCTCTCTCTATCAAGATATCTCTTTCATTGCTATCCCCCTCACTCCCTCCCCCAGCTTGATCATCCAATTCCCTCATCTCATCTCTCATCCCCTCCCTTCTACTGCTCCATTGCCCCAAGGTTACCCAGGAGAGCTCATCTACCGTCCTTCACAGGGCAATCCATGTGTCTCTCTTAGAGACCTCCTTGTTACCTAACTTCTCTGGAGCTGTGGACTGTAGTCTGCTTACTCTTTGCTTTACATCTAGTATCCACTTACGAGTGAGTACATACCATCAAACACATGCACTTTGTGAGTTAGAAGGCAAGTCGGGGAAACACTGTAGGAAAGTTTTGATGTTCCTCCAAATACTGAAAAGAGTTCTGTCTGTAACCTAGCCACACCACTCCTGGGAGTTGACAAAAGCCTCTAATTCAGCACTCCGTGTAACATCAACATTGCCATATGTGCTGCAGCAATATTCATGGTAATTAGAGTGGTTTAAATGACAATGACTCCCATATGCTAAAATATTTCAATACTTAGTCCTCAGTTAGTGAAACTGTTTGAGAAGATTTATGATGTAGGCCTTGTTGGAGGAGGTATATCACTTTGAGTGGGGTTTTCTTCCCATTGTCAGTATCCTTTTTTTCTACCCTATGGTTGTGAATCAAGATGTGACTTCCAAAGTTTCCCTTTTCATGAAACAATCTTTCTGTACTATGTAAGGATGTGCTGCTCTCATTGGTTTAATATAGAGCTGATGACCAGAAGATATGTACCATATTTTCTTTATCCATTCTTCAGTTGAAGGGCATCTAGATTGTTTCCAGTTTCTGGCTATTACAAACAAAGCTGATACAAACATAGCTAAGCAAATGCCCTTGTGGTATGATTGAGCATTCCTTGGGTATATGCCCAAGAGTGCTATAGCTGGGTCTTGGGGGGGGGCGCAAAAGGATCCCAATTTTCTAAGAAAGCGCCATATTGATTTCCAAAGTGGTCTTACAAGCTTGGTATCTCAGAGTTGTTTTGATTTGCATTTCCCAGATAATTAGGGATGTTGAGCGATTCCTTAAATGTCTTTCAGCCACTTGAACTCCCTCTGTGGAGAATTCTCTGTTTAGTTCTATAGCCCATTTCTTAATTGGACTGTTGGGCATTTTGATGTCTAATTTCTTGAGTTCTTGTATATTTCCCAATTTGTAGGCTGTCGCTTTGTCTTGTTGAACATGTCCTTTGCTCTACAAAAGCTTCTCAGTTTAAACAGGTCCCATTGATTGATTGTTTCTCTCAGTGTCTGTGCTACTGGTGTTATATTTAGAAAGTGATCTCTGGTGCCAATGCATTTAAGAGTACTTCCTACTTTCTCTACTATCAGGTTCAGAGTAGCTGAATTTATGTTGAGGTCTTTGATCCATTTGGTTTCATGTTTTGTGCTCGTTGACAGATATGGATCTATTTGCAGCCTTCTACACATTGACATCCAGTTATGCCAGCACCATTTGTTGAAGATGCTTTCTTTTTTCCATTGTATATTTTTGGCTTCTTTGTCAAAAATTATATGTTCATAGGTGTGTGGGTTAATGTCATTGTCTTCAATTCAATTCCATTCGTCCACATGTTGGGATTTATGCTGGTACCAAGCTGTTTTTATTACAGTAACGCTATAGTAGAGCTTGACGTCAGGGGTTGTGATGCCTCCAGAGGTTGTTTTATTGTACAGGATTCTTTTGGCTATCCTGGGTTTTTTGTTTTTCCATATGAAGTTGAGTATTATTCTTTCCAGATCTGTGAAGAATTGTGTTGGTTATTTGATGGGAATTGCCTTGAATCTGTAGATTGCTTTTGGTAAGATCGCCATTGTTACTATGTTAATCCTGCCTATCCATGAGCATAGGAGATCTTTCCATTTTCTGACATCTTCTTCAATTTCTTTTTTCAGGGACTTAAAGTTCTTGTTATTTAGGTCCTTCACATGCTTAGTTAGCATAATCCCAAGGTATTTTATATCATTTGCGGCTATTGTAAAGGGTGATGTATCTCTGATTTCCTTCTCAGTCTGTTTGTCTACTGCCCATAGAAAGGCTACTGATTTTTTTGAGTTGATCTTGTATCCTTCAATGTTGCTGAAGGTTTTTATTAGCTGTATCAGTTAGTTCCTTGGTGGAATTTTTGGGGTCACTCATGTATACTAACATGTCATCTGCAAATAGGGAGAGCTTGACTTCTTCCTTTCCAAATTGTATCCCCTTAATCTCTTTATGGTCTCTTATAGCTCTAGCTAGAACTTCAAGTACTATATTGAATAAGAATGGGGAGAGGGGACAGCCTTGCCTTGTTCCTGATTTTAGTGGTGTTGCTTTGAGTTTCTCTCCATTTAATTTGATGTTGGCTGTTGGCTTGCTATAGATTGCCTTTATTATGTTTAGGTATGTTCCCTGAATTCCTGATTGCTCCAAGACCTTTATCATGAAAAAGTGTTGGATTTTGTCAAATGCCTTTTCTGCATCTAGTGAAATGATCATGTGGTTTTTTTCTTTGAGTTTGTTTGCATGGTGTATTACATTGATGGACTTTCATATGTTGAACCACCCTTGCATCCCTGGGATGATGCCTACTTGATCATGGTGGATAATTGTTTTGATGTGTTCTTGGAGTATGTTTGCCAGAATTTTATTGAGTATTTTTGCATCAATGTTCATGAGGGAGATCGGTCTCTAGTTCTCTTTTTGGTTGCATCTTTGTTTGGTTTACGAATCAGGGTAATTGTAGCCTCATAGAAAGAGTTTGTTAATATACCTTCTGCTTCTATTGTGTGGAACAATTTAAAGAGTATTGGTATAAAGTCTTCTTTGAAGATCTGGTAGAATTCTGTAGTGAAACCATCAGGTAGAGGGCTTTTTTTGGTTGGGAGACTTTTAATGACTGATTCTGTTTCCTTAGGGGTTATTGGACTATTTAAATGGTTTATCTGGTCTTGATTTAACTTAGGTATATGGTACCTATCCAGAAAATTATGAATTTCTTTTAGATTTTCCAGTTTTGTGGTGTAGAGGTTTTTGAAGTATGACCTGATGATTCTCTGGATTTCCTCATTGTCTGTTGTTATGTCCCCCTTTTCATTTCTGATTTTGTTAATTTGGATGCTCTCTCTCTGTCTTTTGGTTAGTTTGGATAAGGGCTCGTCTATCTTGTTGATCTTCTCAAAGAACCAACTCTTTGTTTCATTAATCCTTTGTATTGTTCTCTTTATTTCTATTTTATTGCTTTCAGCTCTCAATTTGATGGTTTCCTGGCATCTGTTCCTCCTGGGAGACTTTGCTTCTTCAAGTTCAAGGGCTTTCAGGTGTGCTGTCAAGTCACTAGCATGAGATTTCTCCAGCTTCTTTATGTGGGCATTCAGTGCTATGAATTTCCCTCTTAGCACTGCTTTCACAGTATCCCATAAGTTTGGGTATGTGGTGTATTCATTTTTGCCATGGACTGGATCTCAGCTGGACCACCAGACCGAGGGAGAACAGGGTGAAGGTACTCAGGGTAAGTGGGATTCGGCGAGTGACAGACAGACACAGACATGAGAGTATGCTGTGAAGCTGCTGCAATTTTACTCAGACCAAGCAGTGAATTTTATACAGTTATTTGAGGAAACATGGCAATTGGCCAGTAGGGTGACAGACATAGAATCAACACAATTTTTCTCAGAGTGACTAACAGATCTCATGAGTACAGCCTTTATTTCCCCTTTTGTGGGTTCTCTCATCCAGACAGAGAACATTACGGCCCTAGCTGTAGCTTTCCTTCTACATAATTTTTAAACATTTGTTCTGTATCAAAATTAAACCTATCCCACCATAGTTCTAACCATGGTCTTATATGTGTGAAAATATTTAACCTTTGCCTGTGGGTGAGAAGGCACCAGTGGGGTTGGGACCTAGCTAATATTTCCCTGAACTGTAACTTATGTCATTCTGTTTTCATACCATTATGATTCATCCATCAGTTCCCATGTTTATCATAAGCTCCCGTGAGAGGTAATGGTTCTAAATAGTTATTATGTCTAGGAATAAAGTTAGGGGGTTGCCACCATCACCCCTTGATGAGAAACTCTTATTTGTCTCTGGATAATTCTTGTAGGAATGGCTAATTCCTGGAACTGCTTCCTCGCAGCTGCTGTCAGCTGCGCATGTGGATTGCCTATGAGTGCCTGAAATTTACTTTCATTCTCTCTGTGTTAGAGTCTTCATCCTTCTGAATCATAAGTTCCTTTTGTTCTAAATCATTATGAATTTCCCTAAACTTTTGGGACCCTCTTGAACTGTTTGCCTAAGAGCTTAAGTCATAGGTGGGGGTATTGAAGCCACTTTTGAGGAATCACAACTCTCTTTATGGGGCACATCAGGAACATTAAGGGTTAACTTCCTGGAATCAATACACAAGGAAACAGCAATAACCACAGCTGCAAAGAGAAGAAGGCAGAGTGTCAGCCAGCCTCTGCAAGCAGATCTGCGTGGTTCCGTGTAGCCTGGCATCATGAGTCGGGCAGATTGATGAGGGGTCACCGGGGGCATAGACCCGAGGGCCGCGAGCCCCACTTTCCCATGTAACTACCTCATCCAAGGCATTTGTCATGCGGGCAACACCGTCGTGGGCGTGGCACATTTTCATTGATCTCTAGGAAGTCTTTAATTTCTTTCTTTATTTCTTCCTTAACCCATTGGTGATTCAGTTGAGCATTATTCAGTTTCCATGAGATTGTAGGATTTCTGTACTTTTTTCTGTTGTTGAAATCTAACTTTAAACCATGGTGGTCCAATAGAACACAGGAGGTTATTCCAAGTGTTTTGTATCTGTTGAGATTTGCTTTGTGGCCTAGTATGTGGTCGATTTTAGAGAAGGTTCCATGGGGTACTGAGAAGAAGGTATATTCTTTTTTGTTTGGGTGGAATGTTCTGTAGATATCTATTAAGTCCATTTGAGTCATAACATCAGTTAAGACCATTATGTCCCTGTTAAGTTTCAATTTGGCCGATCTGTCTAGAGGTGAAAATGGGGTGCTGAAGTCTGCCACTATTAATGTGTGGAGTTTTATATGTGATTTAAGCTTTAGTAATGTTTCTTTCCATATGTGGTTGTCCTTGTGTTTGGGGCATAAATGTTCAGAATTGAAACTTCATCTTGATAGATCTTTCCTGCAATGAGTATGTAATGTCCTTCATCATCTCTTTTGATTGATTTTAGTTTGAAAGTCTATTTTGCTGGATATTAGGATGGCTACACCAGCTTGCTTCTTAGGACCATTTGATTGGAAAGTCTTTTCCCAGCCTTAGTCTTAGGAGGTGTCTGTCTTTGAATCTGAGTTGTGCTTCTTGTATGCAGCAGAAAGATGGGTCCTGTTTTTGTATCCATTCTGTTAGTCTGTGTCTTTTTATAGGTGAATTAAGTCCATTGATATTAAGGGATCTTAATGTCCAGTGATTGTTCATTCCTGTTGTTACTTTTATTTTTTGTTGGTAGTGTGTGTGTACTTCTCTTTTTTGGGGTTTACTGGTGTGGTGTTATCTATTGCCTGTGTTTTCATGGGTGTATCTGCCTTCCTTAGGTTGCAATTTTCCTTTTAGTGCTTTCTGTAGGGCTGGGTTTGTGGATAAGTATTGTTTATATCTGGTTTTGTCTTGGAAGGTCTTGTTCACTCCATCTATGACGATTGAAAGTTTTGCTGGGTATATTAGTCTAGGTTGGCATCCATGGTCTCTTAGTGTCTGCATTATATCTGACCAGGTCCTTCTGGCTTTCAAAGTCTCCATGAGAAATCGGATGTTATTCTGATGGGTTTGCCTTTATAAGTCACTTGGCCTTTCTCCTTTGCTGCCCTTAATTTTCTTTATTTTGTTAGTTTAGTTGTTTAATTATTATGTGGTGAGGGGAACTTTTGGGGGAGGGTCTAGTCTGTTTGGTGTTCTATAGGCTTGTTGTATCTTCATAGGCATTTCCTTCTTTAAGTTGGGAAAGTTTTCTTCTGTGATCTTGTTAAATATATTTTCTGTGCCTTTGAGTTGGTATTCTTCTCCTTCCTCTATCCCTATTATTCGTATGTTTGGTCTTTTCATGGTGTCCCAAATTTCTTGGACATTTTGGGTCATGACTTTGTTGGTTTTAGTGTTTTCTTTGACTGATGAATCTATTTCTTTTAATGTATCTTCAACACCAGAGATCCTCCTTTCCATCTCTTGCATTCTGTTGGTTATACTTGTCTCTGAAGTTCCTGTTTGTTTACTCAGATTTTCTATTTCCAACATTCCTTCTGCTAATGTCTTCTTCATTTTTTCTATTTCCCTCTTCAGTTCTTAGATCGTCTCCCTTGCTTTTTCATGATTTTCATTCAAGGATTTATTGTTTTCATCTGCTTTAATTGTCCTTTCCTCTAGTTTTTTATAGTGTTCTTCCCATTTTTTGCTTGTCTGTTCCTCTACTTTATTTTTGATTTCTTCTATATAAGGCTCTAGCCTCTTCATGATGTTACTTATAAGGTTGTTTTTTTCTTCTTCTTCTTCCATTCTGTGATGTTCATGTCTAGCTGTTGGAGAAGGGCTAGGTTATGGTGATGCTCTATTGCTCTTTATTTTGTTGTATGTACTTCTGCCTTGACGTCTGCCCATCTCCTCTTGGGTTCGTTCTTGGTCTTATCAGTGTACTTGGTCCAGAGAGAGTTGACAGATTTAGGTAGCCTCTCTCTGGTCCAGATGGAAGCTCTGTGCCAGATAGGAGAGCTGGTCCAGATGAGAGTGCTGGCCACATAGGAGCTGGGGGGCTGGACTCTGAGTCTCGGGAGGTCCCTGGAGTCTCCTTATTTTGTCCAGATTGGAGCTCCTCTTGTCCAGATGGGAGTTCCTCTGGTCTCTGGTCCAGATGGGAGTTCTCTGGTCCAGATGTGAGTTCCAGGGTGGAAGGGATCTAGTGGTTGGTCTCTGAGTCTCAGGAAGTGCCTGGGGTCTCTTGTCCAGATGTGAGTTCCGGGGTGGACGGAAGCTGGGGGCTGGTCTCTGAGTCTCAGGAAGTGGCTGGGGTATTGGGCAAATGGGTGTGGGGACAGGATGTGGAGACTGCAGTGTCTGCCTGCAGTCTTGGAAAAGGGGAGCCTTCCTGCAGGGCCATTGGCAGGAAACTGGGGCCAAGTTGGTCAGGTCCTCCCGGGGTGGCCTGTTTACAGTGGTGGGACCCAGGCACAGTTGCCTCTCTGACTATAACCCAGGCACTCACCTCTGGTCTAGATGGGAGTTCCAGGGTGGATGGAAGCTGGAGGCTGGTCTCTGAGTCTCAGGAAGTGTCTGGGGTCTTTGGCAAATGGGTGTGGGGGCAGGGTGTGGAGACTGCAGTGTCTGCCTGCAGTCTTGGAAAAGGGAAGCCTTCCCACAGGGCCTGCCGATTGGCAGGAAACTGGGGCCAAGTCGGTCAGGTCCTCCCGGGGTGGCCTGTGTCCAGAGGTGGGACTCAGAGACCAGACCCCAGCTTCCATCCACCCTGGAACTCCCATCTGGACCAGAGAACTCCAATCTGGACCAGAGACCAGAGGAACTCCCATCTGGACAAAATAAGGAGACCCCAGGGACTTCCCCAGACTCAGAGTCCAGCCCCCCCCCCCCCAGCTCCTATGTGGCCAGCACTCTCATCTGGACCAGCGCTCCCATCTGGCACAGAGCTTCCATCTGGACCAGAGAGAGGATCCCTAAATCTGTCAATTCTCCCTGGACCAAGTACACTGATAAGACCAAGAACGAACCCAAGAGGAGATGGGCAGACGTCAAGGCAGAAGTACATACAACAAAATAAAGAGCAATAGAGCATCACCATAACCTAGCCCTTCACCAACAGCTAGACCTGAACATCACGGAATGGAAGAAGAAGAAGAAGAAGAAGAAGAAGAAGAAGAAGAAGAAGAAGAAGAAAACCTTATAAGTAGCATCATGAAGAGGCTAGAGCCTTATATAGAAGAAATCAAAAATAAAGTACAGGATTAGACAAACAAAAAATGGGAAGAAGGCTATAAAAAACTAGAGGAAAGGACAATTAAAGCAGAAGAAAACAATAAGTCCCTGAAAGAAAATCATGAAAAAGCAAGGGAGACAGTCTAAGACATGAAGAGGGAAATAGAAAAAATGAAGAAGACACTAGCAGAAGGAATGTTGGAAATAGAAAATCTGAGTAAACAAACAGGAACTTCAGAGGCAAGTATAACCAACAGAATGCAAGAGATGGAAGAGAGGATACACCCATGAAAACACAGGCAATAGATAACACCAAAGCAATAAACCCCAAAGAAGAGAAGTACACACACACTACCAACAAAAAATAACAATAACAACAGGAACAAACAATCACTGGTCATTAATATCCCTTAATATCAATGGACCTAATTCACCTATAAAAAGACACAGACTAACAGAATGGATACAAAAACAGGACCCATCCTTCTGCTGCATACAAGAAACACACCTCAAATTCAAAGACAGACACCTCCAAAGAATAAAAGGCTGGGAAAAGTCTTCCCAATCAAATGGTCTTAAGAAGCAAGCTGGTGTAGCCATCCTAATATCCAGCAAAATAGACTTCAAACTAAAATCAATCAAAAGAGATGATGAAGGAAATTACATACTCATCACAGGAAAGATCCAACAAGATGAAGTTTCGATTCTGAACATTTATGCCCCAAACACAAGGGCAGCCACATATGTAAAAGAAACATTACTAAAGCTTAAATCACATATGAAACCCCCCACATATAATAGTGGGAGACTTCAACACCCCACTTTCACCTCTGGACAGATCAGCCAAACTTAACACAGACATAATCGACTTAACTGATGTTATGACACAAATGGACTTAATCAATATCTACAGAACATTCCACCCAAACAAAAAAGAATATACTTTCTTCTCAGCACCCCATGGAACCATCTCTAAGATCAACCACATACTTGGCCACAAAGCAAATCAAAACACATACAAAACAATTGGAATAACCTCCTGTGTTCTATCAGACCACCATGGTTTAAAGTTAGATTTCAACAACAGAAAAAGTACAGAAATCCTACAATCCCATGGAAACTGAATAATGCTCAACTGAATCACCAATGGGTTAAGGAAGAAATAAAGAAAGAAATTAAAGACTTCCTAGAGATCAATAAAAATGAATAAACCACATACCCAAACTTATGGGATACTATGAAAGCAGTGCTAAGAGGGAAATTCATAGCACTGAATGCCCACATAAAGAAGCTGGAGAAATCTCAGGCTAGTGACTTGACAGCACACCTGAAAGCTCTTGTACAGGAAGAAGCAAAGTCTCCCAGGAGGAGCAGATGCCTGGAAATTATGAAATTGAGAGCTGAAATCAATAAAATAGAAATAAAGAGAACAATACAAAGGATTAATGAAACAAAGAGTTGGTTCTTTGAGAAGATCAACAAGATAGACGAGCCCTTATCCAAACTAACCAAAAGACAGAGAGAGAGCATCCAAATTAACAAAATCAGAAATGAAAAGGGGGACATAACAATAGACAATGAGGAAATCCAGAGAATCATCAGGACATACTTCAAGAACCTTTACTCCACAAAGCTGGAAAATCTAAAAGAAATGGATAATTTTCTGGATATTTACCACATTTGTAAGTTAAATCAAGACCAGATAAACCATTTAAATAGTCTAATAACCCCTAAGGAAATAGAATCAGTCATTAAAAGTCTCCCATCCAAAAAAAGCCCTGGACCTGATGGTTTCACTGCAGAATTCTACCAGATCTTCAAAGAAGACTTTATACCAATACTCTTTAAATTGTTCCACACAATAGAAGCAGAAGGCATATTACCAAACTCCTTCTATGAGGCTACAATTACCCTGATTCCTAAACCAAACAAAGATGCAACAAAGAAAGAGAACTACAGACCTATCTCCCTCATGAACATTGATGCAAAAATATTCCATAAAATTCTGGCAAACATACTCCAAGAACACATCACAACAATTATCCACTATGACCAAGTAGGCTTCATCCCAGGGATGCAAGGGTGGTTCAACATATGAAAGTCCGTCAATGTAATACTCCATATAAACAAACGCAAAGAAAAAAACCACATGATCATTTCACTAGATGCAGAAAAGGCATTTGATAAAATCCAACACCCATTCATGATAAAGGTCTTGGAGCAATCAGGAGTTCATGGAACATACCTAAACATAATAAAGGCAATCTACAGCAAGCCAACAGCCAACATCAAATTAAATGGAGAGAAACTCAAAGCAATACCACTAAAATCAGGAACAAGGCAAGGCTGTCACCTCTCCCCATTCGTATTCAATATAGTACTTGAAGTTCTAGCTAGAGCTATAAGAGAACATAAAGAGATTAAGGGGATACAATTTGGAAAGGAAGAAGTCAATCTCTCCCTATTTGCAGGTGACATGTTTGTATATATGAGTGACCCCTAAAATTCAACCAAGGAACTGATACAGCTAATAAAAACCTTCAGCAACATTGCAGGATACTAGATCAACTCAAAAAAATCAGTAGCCCTTCTATATAAAGAAAACAAACAGGCTGAGAAGGAAATCAAAGATACATCACCCTTTACAATAGCCGCAAATGATATAAAATACCTTGGGGTTATGCTAACTAAGCATGTAAAGGACCTATATGACAAGAACTTTAAGTCCCTGAAAAAAGAAATTGAAGAAGATGACAGAAAATGGAAAGATCTCCCATGCTCATGGATAGGCAGGATTAACATAGTAACAATGACGATCTTACCAAAAGTAATGTACAGATTCAATGCAATTCCCATCAAATTACAAACCCAATTCTTCACAGATCTGGATAGAATAATACTAAACTTCATATGGAAAAACAAAAAACCCAGGATAGCCAAAAGAATCCTGTACAATAAAACAACCTCTGCAGGCATCACAATCCCCGACCTTAAGCTCTACTATAGAGCTACCATAATAAAAACAGCTTGGTAAAACCGACATGTGGACCAATGGAATCGAGTTGAAGAAACTGACATTAACCCGCACACCTATGAACATGTAATTTTTGACAAAGAATACAAAAATGCACAATGGAAAAAAGAAAGCATCTTCAACAAATGGTGCTGGCATAACTGGATGTCAATGTGTAGAAGGCTGCAAATAGATCCATATCTGTCACCGTGCACAAAACTTAAATCCAAGTGGATCAAAGACCTCAACATAAATCCAGCTATTCTGAACCTGATAGTAGAGAAAGGAAGAAGTACTCTTGAACACATTGGCACCGGAAATCATTTTCTAAATATAACACCATTAGCACAGACACTGAGAGAAACAATCAATCAATGGGACCTGTTGAAACTGAGAAGCTTTTGTAGAGCAAAGGACACGGTCAACAAGACAAGGCAACAACCTGCAGAATGGGAAAAGGTCTTCACCAACCCCACATCTGACAGAGGGCTGATAACCAGAATATATAAAGAACTCAAGAAATTAGACATCAAAATGCCCAACAGTCCAATTAAGAAATGGGCTATAGAACTAAACAGAGAATTCTCCACAGAGGAAGTTCAAATGACTGAAAGACGTTTAAGGAATTGCTCAACATCCCTAATTATCTGGGAAATGCAAATCAAAATGACTCTGAGATACCACCTTACACCTTTCAGAATGGCCAAGATCAAAAACACAGAAGACAGCTTATGTTGGATTGGATGTGGAGCAAGGGGAACTCTCCTCCACTGCTGGTGGGAATGCAAACTTGTACAGCCATTTTGTAAATCAATATGGTGCTTCCTTAGAAAAGTGGGAATCCATCTCCCCCAAGACCCAGCTGTAGCACTCTTGGGCATGTACCCAAGGAATGCTCAATCATACCACAAGGGCATATGCTCAACTATGTTCGTATCAGCTTTGTTTGTAATAGCCAGAACCTGGAAACAACCTAGATGCCCTTCAACTGAAGAATGGATAAAGAAAATATGGTACCTATACACAATGGAGTACTACTCAGAGAAGAAAAATGACTTCATGAGGTTTGCAGGCAACTGGATGGATCTAGAAAAAAATCATCCTGAGTTAGGTAACCCAGACTCAGAAGGCCAAAGACTATATGTACTCACTCATAGGAGGATACTAGATGTAAAACAAAGGTGACTAGACTCCTACACAACTCCAGGGAGGCTACCTAGAAAACGGGACCCTAGGAAAGACCCAAGGATCATCCAATGACAGAGAAATGGATGAGATCTACAGGAACAACCTGGATGACAGACAGTGGGAGTAATGAAGGGAAAGATTTGAGGGAAAGAAAGCTTAGGGGAGCAGGAGATCCCAGCTGGATCAAGAACAGAAAGGGAGAATGTGGAATAACAGACCATGATAAATGAAGACCACATGAGAACAGGAATAGGCAGAGTGCTCGAGAGGTCCCCAGAAATCCACAATGATATATCCTCTGTAGACTGCTGGCAATGGTCGAGTGAAAGCCTGATCTGACCTAGTCTGGTGATCAGATGACTAAACACCCTAACAGTCGTCTTGGAACTCTCATTCAATAACTGATGGAAGTGGATGCAGAGACCCTCAGCCAGGCCTCTGGTAGAGCTCCAGGTGTCCAACTGTTGAGAAAGAGGAGGGTCTGCAAGAGCGTGAATTGTTGAATCCAAGATTGCAAAAAGCACAGGGACAAAGAGCCAAACGAATGGAAGCACATGAATTATCAACCAAAGGCTGTGGAGCCCCCAGCTGGAGCAGGCCCTCTGGATAAGTGAGACAATTGAATACCTTGATCTGTTTCAGACTCACTCTGTGTGGGACCAGGAGCTGTCCTTAGTGCATGAGCTGGTTGTTTGAAATCTTGGGCTTACACAGGGACACTTTGCTCAGTCTGGAAGGAGGGGACAGGACCTGCCTTTACTGAATCCACCAGTTTTAAATGAATCTCCAGGGGTGCCTTGCACCTGGAGGACATGGGAATGGAGTGGAGGGGCTGGGGGGAAGGTGGGGGTGGAGGCGGGAGGGGGGAGGACAGGGGAACCCATGACTGATGTATAAAATTTAAAACACATAACAATAAAGAAAAATAAATTAATGTACAGAAAAAGCAGAAAGAACATAGTTGAATATATGTCCTTGTGGTAAGATTGAGCATTCCTTGAGTATATGCCCAAGATGGGTATTACTGGGTCTTGAGCAAGACTTATTTCCAATTTTCTGAGAAACTGCCATACTGATTTCCAGAGTGCCTGTACAAGTTTGCATTCCAACCAACAGTGGAGGAGTGTTAGATCTTAGCCATTCTGACGGGTGTAAAATGGTATCTCAGAGTTGTTTTTATTTACATTTTCCTGATGACTAAGGATGTTGAGCAATCCCTTAAATGCCTTTCAGCCATTTGAGATTCTTTTGTTGAGAATTCTCTGTTAAGCTCTGTAGCCCATTTTATATTTGGATTGTTCAGTATTTTGATGTCTAGCTTTTTGAGTTCTTTATATATTTACTAGATCTTTATATATTTGTCAGATGTGGGGTTGGTGAAGATCTTTTCCCAATGTGTAGGCTGTCATTTGGTCTTATTGACCATGTCCTTTGTGTCCTTTGTTCTACAAAAGCTTCTCAGTTTCAGGAAGTCCCATTTATTAATTGTTGCTCTCAATGTCTGTGCGACTGGTGTTATATTTAGGAAATAGTCTCCTGTGTCAATTTAATCCAGACTACTTCCTACTTTCTCTTCTATCAGTTTTAGAGTAACTGGATTTATGTTGAGGTCTTTGATCCACTTGAACTTGAATTTTGTTCCTGGCGACAGATATGGATCTATTTGCAATTGTCTGCATGTTGACATCATTATTTTTTTGCACCATATATTCATGGACCACTGAGAACATAGGTTTGTGGCTGGATCTTTGGTTCTTAGCTGGTGAGTCATTGCAAACAAATATCCAGGGCAATTAGCTTCCAGGACTCTATACTTCAGATTGATCTGGAAGCATAGGAAGGCTACTTCATTCTAAACTGAGAGGCCATATTTTTCCATCTGATCTCTCTGGAGTGTTACAAATAAGAATCATGGCCAGAAGTCCTGAATTCAGAGCATAGTCAGGCTGAAGATACAAAACCAAAGACCACAAGGAAGCCTGCCACAGCACAGAAATCATTCATTCCAGATCTTCCTGAAGTTATGTGATGAGAATAATATAAATTTCCAGGACAAAAGAAGATAAAACTGCACAAAAGAATCAGTACTTTTGAGTATTTCACATACCCAACATGTCTCTGTTTCTTAGGAATTACTGAGTGTAGATGTATCCGGCTTGTTAAATAAGAAACACAGAACCAATTGCAGAGTTAAAAACCACGAGGTCAGAGCAAGAGCGGAAAACCTTACCCTTCACTGCTTCTGCTGTTCTTCCTCTCCTCAAGAGACCTACTTCTCTGTGTCCTGTCTATTTAAAGACTTTCTGTTCTCCTCCCTCATTGGTTGTAAACCCAGCCACATGACCTCCTCATCACTGCCTGTTTGTACAGCCCTCCAGGTCTTCTATGGTTGGTATTGAGATTAAAGGCATGTGTCTGCCATGCTGGCTGTGTCCTTGAACACACAGAGATCCGCCTAGCTCTGCCTCCCAAGTGCTGGGATTAAAGGTGTGTACCACCACTGCTCGGCTTCTGCTCTGGCTTGCTCTGACCTCAAGGCAACTTTATTGACATACAAATAAAATCACATTTCAATACAAATAAAATATCACTATAACTGAGACTACCACCCAGTCACAAAACTTGACAGAAGCCTAACGCAAACAATAATCGGTCTAGCCTATATTGTTTGCTCCCAGGGTCCGCAGAAGAGTCTACCAACCAGCTGAGGATTCTAATCTGAGGAATATTCAATGAATCTAAGCACACTGAGTTCTTTAGTCCATTCACTTTATTCTTTTATGGTGATTCTATCTGCACAATTTCTTTCCTGCTCTCTTACTTAGCTCCTCTCAGTCCTCCTGCTGTTCTCAGTCCTCCTGCTCTCAGTCCTCCTGCTCTCGGTCCTCCTGCTCTCGGTCCTCCTGCTGTTCTCGGTCCTCCTGCTGTTCTCTCATCATTCTATCTAGTTCTTTCCATCTCCATCCTCATCTTTGTTCTTCTCCATCAATCCTCTCAGTGCTCGCAGAGAACCAGTATATACACCCACACAGTAATTCTTTGGTAAAGCAATGTGAGGCTTGAAGTTTTCAGGCTCTCAAAGAGAGGTGATAAGGACCCACACATAAAGCAATTAATTGCCAGCTTCCAATTACAACCCAAAAGGAGAGTGAGTAAAGGGTCAACTAATGGCTAAGATTAATTAGGGAATTTATGTGCTCAAACTATAATCTAGAAAAGGCTAGGTCAAATATTAGGGGTCAATAAGTCATAAGAATGTAAACTGTCTTTGGCACCACTTTTCCCACTAGTCCCAGCTCTAGCTGCTTTCTGATAGGGAAGGGGACATATGTTAGGTGGCTAAGCAACCTATGTCAGAGCGTGTAGTATTTGGTTAGTGAAAGCACTTTCACTCAGAGTAATTGCTAAGGAGAAAATCTAGGAATAGCACCTGGCAGCAGAGAAGTTAAGACTTAATTTGCACAAGAAGGAAGCTTGACTCCCATC
The DNA here is from genome assembly GCF_903995425.1 of Onychomys torridus. Lineage (NCBI taxonomy): Eukaryota > Metazoa > Chordata > Mammalia > Rodentia > Cricetidae > Onychomys > Onychomys torridus. The sequence continues at coordinate 7,973,042 of NC_050443.1, forward strand.
ACCTGACTGGCCTTGTAGGCAATCTCCTGGGGTCAGCAGGAAGTAACTCCCTTAACTCAGTAACTAGCAAATGGCTAAAACATCATTCCAGGAATGTGAGCAGTAAATCTCTTAAGTTAGGGTCTTGTGTAAATAACCCGGGATGAAGGTAAGGGGTTGAGGATTTAATTGTTAGTGGTTTTCTTCTCTATTTGTGGGTGAGATGAGCTAATGTTTATCTATGTGCAGTTTTGTCCTTGGAAAAAGGTATCTTTGCTGAAAAACTTTTGTCCAGAGAATGTCCTCGGCTAGATATATGTTAATGAAAAATAAACACAGTTGGGTACAGTTGTCCAATTATCCCAATGTATAGGGAAAGTTGTGCCTAAGATTGAGATGCAATCATGAGATTATATGTACACTAACATGGAGATGCATGGTAAATGTGGAGAATCATTGTTGTTACTGCACAAGACGTTTACACCAAGAGACAGCCAGTTCATTCAAAAGGCAGTAATTCCTAACACCTTGCACGATGGTTTCCTCTAACAGAACCCTTAGTTCTGATAGGCTGACCTTCTGAACTCTAGTTGTCACTGTTGTATACTCTCATGGACTTTTTTGCTACCAGTGGCTCTCAATAGAAGCCATGATAGGTGAGTAAGAAAAATTCGGGTTTGGGCATGGATAGAGAAGATCGAGTTGAAAAGTGAGGAGGGAGCTGTTCAGAGTGGAAATTCAGTTATTTTTTGTCCTGACTTGTCTGTTCACAATCTGCAGTCTCACAGCCCCAGGATCACACAGTGGAGAACCTCATCCGAATGGGCTTGTCAGCCTTGATCCTCACAACTCTTGGGATTTTGTTGTTTGAGGCTTGCCACAGCCACAGAAGGACCCAGAATTCATCCTAGAAGTATAGAGGAGAGACCATAGTATGCCTAGTCTGGTGATCAAGTCTTGGAGATAAATTTGAGGATCTCAAAAAGAAAATCCAGTGCTTAATTTGGTGAATTACTTGTGATAAACTATCTGGCAAGATAATGTGTTTTGGCTGCTTGAAAAGACCTAAATATTGGGGTGACGAGCTCTGCTACCACCACATTAAGACTCTTACCCTGTACTTTGTTGTGCACTTTTCAAGATTTTCCATTCTCCTATTTTAAGTCCATGATGAAAGGTAACATCCAGTGTCACCAATGAGGTCTACATTCTCACCTCTGTATATACTTTGCTTTTCCTCAGTCTCATGTGATGTTTTCCTTTATTATACATCACCACATACTACATTGTGTATTATAAGACTATCTGTCCTGAAGAGATCTGTAAGGTCACATCTAAATCAATAAATTCATATACATGTGGTTATCAGTCTCCTAAGTTACTCTATATCTCCCAGGGACCCTGATGAATTCTTACTGGATTATATTAGTATACAATTCAATGCCCACAATGCCATCTTTCCTTTCTGTACCAGGTTTTCTCCTTTTTTGGCCCTCTATCATTCTTTCACATAGCAAATAGCACTCTCATCAAATGATGAGTAGGTGGTGTTAACTGATACTGGACTTAACATCTTCCAAAAATTACCATCTAATTTAATCATATTCTTTTTTAATGATACAGTGTCAACTGTATATAGAAATATAAAGTGAAATGATATGAATCGAAGGGGAAAGCAAAGCTTGAGTTTGGAATTTTCATGATCAATCAGTAGAACTATTGATGGAGATAATATCTTTGAGTAATATCTGCATGGGCTATTGACAGCTCTTCTCCTAGGGATGGGTTCAATGTGACTTTTTTCTCCTTCCTTAAAATTTATTATATTTGTGTTTTAATTAAACACATCAGCCATGGGTTCCCCTGTCCTCTCCCTCCTGGCCCCGCCCCCCCCCCCCCCCCATCCCCTCCCCTCCATTCCCATCTCCTCCAGGGCAAGACTCCCCTGGGGATTCATTTAAACCTGGTCGATTCAGTACAGGCAGCTCCAGTCCCCTCCTTCCAGGCTGAGCAAAGTGTCCCTGTGTAAGCCCAAGGTTCCAAACAGCCATGCACTACTTTTACACTGAAACTGATACCTACATATGAGATTGTGTTTGAAAGTTTTCCTGTGTCTTGCCTGGTTCTGCAGCTGCTCAGACCCAAACACACAGTGGTTTATGTTATTTATAACTGCTTGGCCATTAGCTTAGGCTTATTACTGACTAGTTCTTACACTTAAATTAACCCACAATTCTTATCTATATTTAGCCATGTGGCTTGATAACTTTTCTCAGTTCTGCCTTGTCATCTTATTTCCTCTGTGTCTGGCTGGGGACTCCTGATTACTTTCCTCTTCTCAGCATTCTCCTAGGCTGCTCGCCTCACCTATACTTCCTGCCTGGCCAGTCTGTGTTTTATTAAACCAGTGTTCAAGATCATTATCCCACAGCATTTCCCCATTTCTGTCTAATCAAAAAGAGAGGTTTTAACTTTAACATAGTAAAATTATATATAATACAATAGTTATCTAGCAAGAATTACAGTTACAATATCTAGTCTATTTGTATTTGGCAAAATTAAAGAAATAGTTTGTCTATCCTATATTTGTGAGTCTAAAGCTTCATATCTAATTTATCTTTTATCATAACCAAAGAAAACCATAATTATAACTATCTAGGCTTCAACTACATCAAAGACCTCAGAAGGATATAATTATCATCTAAGTAAACAGGAAGAGCATTGCAAGCAACTTCCAAAAATCTAGACTGACTGAGACAGCTCTCTGCCTGGACAGTCATCCAAAGTTCCTCTGCCATTTTGGGGTATCCATCTTCAGCCCATAGGCATAGTCTTTCAGTCATTTTTTTTCTCTGTGTCTTGTAGAATTTTGGCAGTTTTTTTTTTTTTTTCTGTGAAGCAGGAACCTGAAGGAACATCTTGTCTTACAAATTTCAGTGGGCAGCTTCCTATGGGTCCTACATGTCCAGTTGATACAACATTTTGTCAAGCAGTTCAGGAAAGAACAGTTTCTTGCCCAAGTGACTATTTTTGCCAAGAAGAAGATAAACTACATATTGAGTGACTTCGATGCCAATCTTTCTCTTTGAAGTAAATCAGTGCTGCCAGGAACAGACGTGTTCAGAAAGTCTAAATTTTAAAAACATTTTAAATGCCATATTCTGTAGTCCTTTGAAGTGTTTGAAGATTACCTACCTAATTGAATTATATCTATGTATACCTAGAAAATTTAACATGACTATAAGTTTCAATATCATAGAAGACTAATAATGTGTATTTCTTAATTATACATTACAATTTAAATGAGCTGTACAAACACAATAACTTAAACAATATAATACAGTATAACAAAATTAACTTTAAATTTATACCAGTAAACTAAAATCTATACGAATGTAAAACATTTTAAACAAGTTACCCTTTAAAAGTAGGTCCAACAATCCATCCTTTTATCCTATTTATATCCTATATTTCCATATCATATCCCCCTTTCTTCTTTTAGAAAGATATTGACTACAACCAATAACAATTTGTAACCAACAATCTAAACAAAGACAAACTTCCATAATCCATTTTTTTTTAATCTGAGCATAGTTTTCTAGGTTACTTTGTGCTGATAGAGGCTGATGGTAACCTTATGGGGATCCTGAGAATAATTAAGAATTATAGTCAAGTCCTGACTGAAATAGTCTGTGAAGCTGTATTCTCTGAGCCAGTTGCCTTGAAGTTGACTTTGGATGTTGGATGATCTTGGCCATGGTGTCATTGTACACCTTTCAGGGGTCTTGGCTGGTCAAACCTGATCCATCGTAATCTGCAACAAATTCATAGCCTCTTGCTTTCTGTAGAAACAAAGGCAGAGACTCCTTTCCAAAGCAACATATCCTTAGATCCAAATTTTGAAGTCAAGATACCTTTAAAATACATACACACACACACACACACACACACACACACACGCACACAAACATATATAGGCTTAATTTAGCAGCTTTACAATCAAATGTCTTTCTTCAGTTAAAAATATCAAAGACAATGCAATCCAGATTCTCTGTGTAATATCCAAATTTATGTGGCTTATTTTTTGTACTCCCTTTACTATCTCTTTAAAGACTTTATTTTTTAAAACTATTTCTTTATGTAACTGTCTATATTAATTTTCTTCTCTCTTCCAAGCCTATGCACATTTTTATGCACATTGTAAATCATTTAAAGCCTTGTGCCATCTAAATCTGTCTTATCGTGAATCTATTGCTTTAAACTGCAATGATTGGTACTTATGAAGCAGAAGCCTTGGCTGCTGACTGCCCATCTCAGCTTCCCAACATGCTGGAGGTAATTCACTTCCAGCTCAGGGAGCCATGCTCTCCACTGACTCTGGGAGCAAGTGGATCCATGCCTTCTTCCAGCATTGTGTATCCCAGAAACCATTTTTTTGTCTGTACTACCAAAAGCTATATCCACCATGCAGCATACTGCACAGCTTGGAGACACCTCTGTATAATGTGGCATAGTTCTAGCCCACATGCCATGAACCTGCCATAGAGTAGCTTAAGCCCTCATGTTGTGCTGTCTCTCTACCTGCATGAGTCATTAAGCAGGGACCTGGTTTTTGCTCCATTTAGAGTTACTTATTAAATGTTCTCAGGTTTCATGTGGAAACTTGAGCCATAGCGTGCCATTTGTAGCTGAAAGTTTTCCTGTGTCCCACCTGGTCCACAGATGCTCAGACCCAAGTAAACACATAGAGGCTTATTTTAATTAAAACTTCTTGGCCATTAGATCAGGCCTACCACTGACTAGCTCTTACACTTAAATTCAGCCCATTTCTGTTAATATGTATGTTGCCACATTACATTTATCTGTGTGCCATGACATGGAGCTCACTGGATGGTATGACGGAGCATGTCTTAGGCATATGCACAAGAGTGGTATCACTGGGTCTTGAGATAGATTGAGTCCCAATTTTCTGAGAAGTCACCATACTGATTTCCAAAGTAGCTGTGCAAGTTTACACTCTCACTAGTAGTGTAGGAGCGTTCCCCTGTCTCCACATCTTCTCTAATACAAGCTGTCATCAGTGTGTTTGATCTTAGCCATTATGATACTTATAGTATTTCAGAGTCCTTTTGATTTTCATTTCCCTGAGGACTGAGAATGTTGAACAATTTCTTAAATGTCTTTCAGTTATTTGCGATTCTTTTGATGACAATTATCTGTCTATAATGGTAGCCCATTGTTTAATTGGATTGTTTGGTATTTTGATGTCTAGTTTTGTGAGTTCTTTACATATTTGGATGTCAGTCCTCTGTCAGATGTGGGGTTGGTGAAGAAATTTGCCTATTCTGTAGGCTGTTGTTTTGTCATATTTACCAAGTCCTTTGCCTTACAGAATCTTCTCAGTTTCAGGAGCTTCCATTTATTAATTATTGCTCTCAATGTCTGTGCCACAGGTGTTATATTTAAGAAGTGGACCTTAAAATATAATACTCAACTTCATATGGAAAAATAAAAAACCCAGGATAGCTCAAACTATCCTGTACAATAAAGCAACTTCTGGAGACATCATCATCCCTGACTTCAAGCTCTACTATAGAGCTATATTAATAAAAACAGCTTGGTATTGGCTATTCTTTATGATGAGCTCTCAACACTTGCTTCCATATCTTCAATTATAACTGGACATGAGGAGTTGCCTGAAATTAATGGCAGTGCTATTTAATTAATACCAAAAGCTCTGTAAGCTGTTTTTCCTTCACTTTCACTCATTTTCCTTTTAACAGACATTTTAATAATTTCAATACTGTTGTTGTTCCTGAGGAAGGAATTTTCTCATGAACTCCTGCTAATCCTGGAGTCCCCTTACCCGGAGAGTGATTTCCTTCAGTCCTCAGAAAAGTCTGGAATCTTTTGTCCTTCTTTTAGCTCCACATTGGACATTAATATCTTGTATATTGGGTGTGGGTATAGGTTCAGGCAGACATGTAGAAAGTTGTACAGAGGCACATTAAGGATGAATTTTTATCCTTTTCTAGCTGTACGGTAGATTCACTTCTATGGACTGAACCACCATTGGTGAGTAAAGGATGCTTCATTGTTTTACAAATGACATGTTTAGCTAGTCAATTCCATATACCAAAATCTTTGACCTAAGTCCCCAAGAGGGATAATGCCAAGTGCAAATTCTCAGTTTTACTGTATTTTTTTATTTTTATTATGAATTTTTCATAGGCTTTGATCCTCTAGGAAAACTCACAGATATAACTTCAAGCACAAGGTATGGAGACAGGGGTAACAATCACAAAAGGCAGATCAAGGCTACATGCTTGACACTCCAGTGTCAAACCAGATATAACTTGTGGGAATTCTTCCCTTAGGTTTCATGAGTCCAAGATCCATCTGTTCTACAGAGTAAGTTCAAGAACATCCAAATGTAAACAGTGAAATCCTGTCTCAAAAACATTTAAAAATTTTTGATCATATCCCACTAAGGAACACTTATAAAACTCATTATTTCACCCGCTTGATTTGGATATAATCATGTCTTTGTCTCTGTCATTGAAGAACCTTCTCAGGGAAATAGCCATTCAGTATTCATGTGTTCCCAAGAAAATTTCACACAAAATACCCAAAGCATATCTAGGGGTGTGTTGGGAGCTGGCCATGATAGGGAACCTACAGCATTATGAGTATGGTCTGGCTGAATTGATATGATTGAATGATAGAGAAACAAGCAGAATCTCTGACAAAAAAAAGATCCATTTAACATCCCCATTTTATCTAATTTGCTCATCTCCTAGAACACGAGTTTCACCCTCATTCCATTTCCTGGTTCCCTTTTCTCCTCAAATTGTACATTTTTACATTATCCTTTCTCAGCTTACAACTTATTTTTCTTTTTAAAACGTTTTTTTATTATTATTATGTGTTTTAATTTTATACATCAGTCATGGGATCCCCTGTCCTCCCCCCTCCTGCAACCACACTCAACTTCCCCCCAGCCCCTCCCCTCCATTCCCATGATCTCCAGGACCAAGACACCCCTGGGGATTCATTTAAACCTGGTAGATTCAGTACAGGCAGGTCCTGTCCCCTCCTTCCAGGCTGAGCATGTGTCCCTGTGTAAGCACAAGGTTCCAAACAGCCAGCTCATGCACTAAGGACAGGTCCTGGTCCCACAGCCTGGGTGCCTCCCAAACAGATCAAGCTATTCAATTGTCTCACTTATCCAGAGGGCCTGCTCCAGCTGGGTGCTCCACACTGTTGGTTCATAATACATGTGCTTCCATTCAATTGGCTATTTGTCCCTGTTCTTTTTTCAATCTTGGATTCACCAATTCATGCTCTTGCAGACACTCCTCTTTCTCGACAGTTAGACACCTGGAGCTCCACCTGGGGCCTCGCTGAGGATCTCTGCATCCACTTCCATTAGTTATTGGATGAGAGTTCCAGCACGACTGTTAGGGTGTTTGGCCATCTGATCACCAGACTAGGTCAGATCAGGCTTTCTCTCAACCATTGACAGCAGACTACAGAGGATATATCATTGTGGATTTCTGGGGACCTCTCAAGCACTCTGCCTATTCCTGTTCTCATGTGGTCTTCATTTATCATGGTCTGTTATTCCTTGTTCTCTCTTTCTGTTCTTGATCCAGCTGGGATCTCCTGCTCCCCTAAGCTTTCTTTCCCTCAAATCTTTCCCTTCATTACTCCCACTGTTGTTCAGGTTGTTCATGTAGATATCATCCATTTCTCTATCATTGGGTGATCCCTGCATCTTTCCTAGGGTCCTGTTTTCTAGGTAGCCTCCCTGGAGTTGTGTAGGAGTCTAGTCACCTTTGTTTTACATCTAGTATCCTCCTATGAGTGAGTACATATAGTCTTTGGCCTTCTGAGTCTGGGTTACCTAACTCAGGATGATTTTTTTCTAGATCCATCCAGTTGCCTGCAAACCTCATGAAGTCATTTTTCTTCTCTGAGTAGTACTCCATTGTGTATAGGTACCATATTTTCTTTATCCATTCTTCAGTTGAAGGGCATCTAGGTTGTTTCCAGGTTCTGGCTATTACAAACAAAGCTGATACGAACATAGTTGAGCATATGCCCTTGTGGTATGATTGAGCATTCCTTGGGTACATGCCCAAGAGTGCTACAGCTGGGTCTTGGGGGAGATGGATTCCCACTTTTCTAAGGAAGCACCATATTGATTTACAAAATGGCTGTACAAGTTTGCATTCCCACCAGCAGTGGAGGAGAGTTCCCCTTGCTCCACATCCAATCCAACATAAGCTGTCTTCTGTGTTTTTGATCTTGGCCATTCTGAAAGGTGTAAGGTGGTATCTCAGAGTCATTTTGATTTGCATTTCCCAGATAATTAGGGATGTTGAGCAATTCCTTAAACGTCTTTCAGTCATTTGAACTTCCTCTGTGGAGAATTCTCTGTTTAGTTCTATAGCCCATTTCTTAATTGGACTGTTGGGCATTTTGATGTCTAATTTCTTGAGTTCTTTATATATTCTGGTTATCAGCCCTCTGTCAGATGTGGGGTTGGTGAAGACCTTTTCCCATTCTTTCGGCTGTCGCTTTGTCTTGTTGACCATGTCCTCTGCCCTATAAAAGCTTCTCAGTTTAAAAAGGTCCCATTGATTGATTGTTTCTCTCAGTGTCTGTCCTACTGGTCTTATGTTTAGAAAGTGATCTCTGGTGCCAATGCATTCAAGACTACTTCCTATTTTCTCTTCTATCAGGTTCAGAGTAACTGGATTTATGTTGAGGTCTTTGATCCACTTGGACTTAAATTTTGTGCATGGTGACAGATATGGATCTATTTGCATCCTTCTATACATTGACATCCAGTTAGTTATTCCAGCACCATTTGTTGAATATGATTTCTTTTTTCTATTGTACATTTTGGTTTCTTTGTCAAAAATTATATATTCATAGGTGTGTGGGTTAATGTCATGGTCTTCAATTCGATTCCTTTGGTCCACATGTTGGTTTTTATGCCAGTACCATCCTGTTTTTATTACAGTAGCTCTATAGTAGAGCTTGAGGTTGGGGATTGTGATGCCTCCAGAGGTTGTTTTATTGTACAGGATTCTTTTTGCTAACCTGGGTTTTTTGTTTTTCCATATGAAGTTGAGTATTATTCTTTTCAGATCTGTGAAGAATTGTGTTGGTAATTTGATGGGGATTGCATTGAATCTGTAGATTGCTTTTGGTAAGATCGCCATTGTTACTATGTTAATCCTGCTTATCCATGAGCATGGGAGGTCTTTCCGTTTTCTGACATCTTCTTCAATTTATTTTTTCAGGGACTTAAAGTTCTTGTCATTTAGGTCCTTCACATGCTTAGTTAGCATAACCCCAAGTTATTTTATATCATTTGTGGCTATTGTAAAGGGTGATGTATCTCTGATTTCCTTCTCAGTCTGTTTGTCTATTATATATAGAAGGGCTACTGATTTTTCAAGTTGATCTTGTATCCTGCTATGTTGCTGAAGGTTTTTATTAGCTGTATCAGTTCCTTGGTTGAATTTTTGGGGTCACTCATGTGTACTATCATGTCATCTGCAAACAGGGAAAGCTTGACTTCTTCCTTTCCAATTTGTATCCCCTTAATCTCTTTATGTTGTTTTATAGCTCTGGCTAGTACTTCAAGTACTATATTGAATAAGTAAGGGGAGTGGGGACAGCCTTGCCTTATTCCTAATATTAGTGGTATTGCTTTGAGTTTCTCTCCATTTAATTTGATGTTGGCAGTTGGCTTGCTGTAGATTGCCTTTATTATGTTTAGGTATGTTCCCTGTATTCCTGATCGCTCCAAGACCTTTATCAGGAAGGGGTGTTGGATTTTGTCAAATGCCTTTTCTGCATCTAGTGAGATGATTATGTGGTTTTTGTCTTGAGTTTGTTTATATGGTGTATTACATTGACAGACTTTCATATGTTAAACCACCCTTGCATCCTTGGGATGAAGCCTACTTGATCATGGTGGATAATTGTTTTGATGTGTTCTTGGAGTCTGTTTGCCAGAATTTTATTGAGTATTTTTGCATCAATGTTCATGAGGGAGATCGGTCTGTAGTTCTCTTTCTTTGTTGCATCTTTGTTTGGTTTAGGAATCAGGGTTATTGTAGCCTCATAGAAGGAGTTTGGTAATATGCCTTCTGCTTCTATTGTGTGGAACACTTTAAAGAGTATTGGTATTAAGTCTTCTATGAAGATCTGGTAGAATTCTGCAGTGAAACCATCTGGTCCAGGGCTTTTTTGGTTGCTAGACTTTTAATGTCTGATTCTATTTCCTTAGGGTTTATTGGACTGTTTAAATGGCTTATCTGTTCTTGATTTAACTTAGGTATGTGGTACCTATCCAGAAAATTATCGATTTCTTTTAGATTTTCCAGTTTTGTGGAGAAGAGGTTTTTGAAGTATGACCTGATGATTCTCAGGATTTCCTCATTGTCTATTGTTATGTCCCCCTTTTCATTTCTGATTTTGTTAATTTGGATGCTCTCTCTCTGTCTTTTGGTTAGTTTGGATAAGAGCTTGTCTATCTTGTTAATCTTCTCAAAGAACTTTTTAGTTGGAGTTTTTCTGCCTGGCCCCGTCAGGACAAATCTCTCTTACCCGCCAGTCCCACAGTCGCTCAGACCCAACCAAGAAAGCATACAGAAACTTACATTGTTTACAAACTGTATGGCTGTGACAGGCTTCTTGTTATCTACTTTTTCTATTTTAAATTAACCCATTTCTGCTTATCTATACTTTGCCACGTGGCTTGTGGCTTACCAGTGTCTTTATATGTTGCTTCTCATAGCGGCGGCTGGTGGTGTCTCCCTCCAACCTTCTACTTCCCAGCCTTCTCCTCTTCCTTGTCCCGCCTATACTTCCTGCCTGGCCACTGGCCAATCAGAACTTATTTACACAGAGCGATATCCACAGTGGCTGGTAAGAGAGATTTGTCCTGACTGGGCTAGGCAGGAAAACTCCAACTACAGAACCAACTCTTTGTTTCATTAATCCTTTGTATGGTTCTCTTTATTTCTATTTTATTGATTTCAGCTCTCAATTTGATAATTTCCTGGTATCTATTCCTCTTGGGAGAATTTGCTTCTTCCTGTTCAAGGGCTTTCAGTTGTGCTGTCAAGTCAGTAGTGTGAGATTTCTCCAGCTTCTTTATGTGGGCATTCAGTGCTATGAATTTTCCTCTTAGCGGTGCTTTCATAGTATCCCATAAGTTTGGGTATGTGGTGTATTCATTTTCATTGATCTCTAGGAAGTCTTTAATTTCTTTATTTCTTCCTTAAACCATTGGTGATTCAGTTGAGCATTATTCAGTTTCCATGTGATTATAGGATTTCTGTAGTTTTTTCTGTTGTTGAAATCTAACTTTAAACCATGGTGGTCTGATAGAACACAGGAGGTTATTCCAATTGTTTTGTATGGGTTTTGATTTGCTTTGTGGCCAAGTATGTGATCGATTTTAGAGAAGGTTCCATGGGGTGCTGAGAAGAAGGTATATTCTTTTTTGTTTGGGTGGAATGTTCTGTAGATATTGAGTAAGTCCATTTAAACCATAATATCAGTTAAGTCCATTGTGTCTCTGTTAAGTTTCAATTTGGCAAATCTGTCCAGAGGTGAAAGTGGGGTGTTGAAGTCTCCCACTATTAATGTGTGGGGTTTTATATGTAATTTAAGCTTTAGTACTGTTTCTTTTACATATGTGGGTGCCCTTGTGTTTGGGGCATAAATGTTCAGAATTGAGACTTCATCTTGGTGGATCTTTCTTGCGATGAGTATGTAATGTTCTTCATCATCTCTTTTGATTGATTTTAGTTTGAAGTCTATTTTGCTGGATATTAAGATGGCTACACCAGCTTGCTTCTTAGGACCATTTGATTGGAAAGTCTTTTCTCAGACTTTTATTCTTAGGAGGTGTCTATCTTTGAATTTGACGTGTGTTTCTTGTATGCAACAGAAGGATGGGTCCTGTTTTTGTATCCATTCTGTTAGTCTGTGTCTTTTTATAGGTGAATTAACTCCATTGATATCAAGGGGTATTAATGACCAGTGATTGTTCGTTCCTGTTGTTATTTTTATTTTGTGTTGGCAGTGTGTGTATTCTTCTCTTCTTTGGGGTTTACTGCTATGGTGTTATCTATTGTCTGTGTTTTTATGGGTGTATCTGCCTTCCTTAGGTTGGAATTTCCCTTCTAGTGCTTTCTGTATGGCTGGGTTTGTGGGTAAGTGTTGTTTAAATCTGGTTTTGTCTTGGAAGGTCTTGTTCACTCCATCTATGATTTTTGAAAGTTTTGCTGTATATATTAGTCTAGGCTGGCATCCATGTTCTCTTACTGTTTGCATTAGATCTGTCCATGTCCTTCTGGCTTCCAAAGTCTCCATTGACAAATCAGGTGTTATTCTGATGGATTATCCTTTATAAGTCACTTGGCCTTTTTCCTTTGCTGCCCTTAATATTCTTTCTTTATTCTGTATGTTTAGTTGTTTAATTATTATGTGGTGAGGGGACTTTTTTGAGCGGTCTAGTCTTTTTGGTGTCCTATAGGCTTCTTGTATCTTCATAGGCATTTCCTTCCTTAAGTTGGGAAATTTTTCTTCTGTGATCTTGTTAAATATATTTTCTGTACCTTTGAGTTTTTATTCTTCTCCTTCTATCCCTATTATTCATAGGTTTGGTCTTTTCATGGTGTCCCAAATTTCTTCGACATTTTGGGTATTGACTTTGTTGGCTTTAGTGTTTTCTTTGACTGATGAGTCTATTTCTTCTACCGTATCTTAACACCAGAGATCCTCTCTTCTATCTCTTGCATTCTTTTGCTTATACTTGCCTCTGACGTTCCTGTTTGTTTACTCAGATTTTCTATTTCCTGCATTCCTTTTGCTAGTGTCTTCTTCATTTTTTCTATTTCCCTCTTCAGGTCTTGGACTGTTTCCCTCATCTACTTCATTGCTTTTTCATGATTTTCTTCCAGGGACTTATTTGTTTTCCTCTGCTTTATTTGTCCTTTCCTCTAGTTTTTTGTAGAATTCTTCCATTTTTTGTTTGTCTGTCCTCCACTTTTTTTTTATTTCTTCCATATAAGGTTCTAGTCTCTTCATGATGTTATTTATAAGGTTGTTTTCTTCTTTTCTTCCATTCCATGTTGTTCAGGTCTTGCTGTTAGAGAAGGTCTAGGTTCTGGTGATGCTGTATTGCTCTTTATTTTGTTGTATATACTTTTGCTTTGACATCTGCCCATCTCCTCATGGATTTGTTCTTGGTCTTATCAATGCACTTGGTCCAGACAGAGATGACATATTTAGGGAGACTCTCTCTGGTCCAGATGGAAGCTCTGGGCTGTATGGGAGCTCTGGTCCAGTTGAGTGTGCTGGTCAGATGGGAGCTGGGTTTTGTACTCTGAGTCTCAGGAGGTCCCTGGGGTCTCCTTATCTTGTCCAAATGGGAGCTCCTCTTGCCCTCATGGGATTTCTGGGGGAGAATGGAATCTCTTGTCCTGATGGGAGTTCCAGGGCTGTATCAAAGCTGGGGGCTGGTTTCTAACTCCCAGGAAGTGGCTGGTGTCTCTCTGGTCCAGATGGGGGTTCTGGGATGGATGTGAGCTGGGGGCTTGGCTGTGAGTGTCAGGAAGTGGCTGGGGTCTCAGACAGATGGGTGTGAGGGCAGGGTATGGAGATTATAAGGTCTGCCTGCAGTCTTGGAAAAAGGGAGCCTTCCAGCAGGGCCTGCCAAATGACCAGAACCTGGGGTTAACTTCGGCAGGTCTTCCTGGGATGGCTGGTGCCCAGAGGTGTGAAGTCCCTGGTTTTAATTCCACCAATATGGAGGTCAGTGTCAAGCCAGTCCATGTCCCCCTTCTAGCCACAAATGCCTCTGGGTATAATTTTAGCCAAGGACCCAATTATTGGCATGCAGATGGTTGTTCATAGAGTCTATATTCATCTTCTAATTTTACTGTTATGACTTGTATTGGTTTTCCTTTTCAGTCTGTTGCTGCCACCCTGTCCTGTTCAAATGTTCTTTAAGGTCCAATTTTAATTAGCAAGTCTCTTCCCAGAAGGGCATATGGACAGTGAGGCATGACAAGACAAGTATGGGATGCCAGTCCCAAGCCAAGATCCACTTGTTCTCAGGTAGTCCATGGGTATTGGTTCATGCCAGTGACTCCCTGAACCCATACCTTTCTTGGTTATAGAGCCCATAGGATATGTCAGAACTGAAAGCTGTGCTCCCATATCTATCATGAATTGGACAGGTCACTCCTCCAATTTTAATGTTATCCTAGGTTGTGGGAGGTGAACCCCTTCAATAGCTTTCTTCTCCATCTTTTGTTGTTAAAACCTGGGGAGGCAGCCTTATGTCCTTCTTTGTTAGGACAATTCCATGCCCAATGGCTCATTTTTTTTTTACAAGAGGCACATTCGTCTCTCTGTAGAAGGTACCTTTCTCCCTGCCCAGAAGGGTTCCCTTGGTTCCCAGCAAGGCATTGCAGCCTATTCTCCAAAGCTACCATGGCTTTCATTCTCTGTAGCCTTTATTCTGTTCTGCTGTTCATTTTCTTCAGCCCTTAACCTGGCCTGTTTTTCCTCTGGGGTTTCTCTATTTTTATACACCTTAGCTGCCACTTCTAGAAGTTCGGATAAAGATTTCCCTGCTAGATTATCAGTTTTATGTAGTTTCTTTCTAATGTCCAAATCAGACTGATTAACAAAGGCAGGATCACAGATGATTTGTTATCAGCCACCTCAGGATCCATTGGAGAGTAGGTCCTGAATGTCTCCATCAGCTGCTCTAAAAAGGCTATTGGGAAATCAGTTGGTTCTTGTGATATGCTATTAATTTTGGCCAAATTAGTGGGTCACTGTGCTGTGGCCCGGAGGATCCCCAATGAAGCCTGGTGGTAGATTTTAAGACTCTCCCTACCTTCAGGTGTATTGAAATCAAATTCAGGTCTGGTCAATGAGAACCTTGCATCAATGAGAGCTTTGTCAGTGGTGGGGCAGTCATCCATCAAGCCTGGGAACAGACTTCCAGGCTTCCATTACAACCCATCCCCTATCCTCTGTTGTGAACAGAATCTGCAATAGGTACTGGCAGTCATCCCAGGTGGGGAGGTGTGTAAATATCAGTGAATCCAACATGCTAATCAATCCTTTTAGATTATCTGAGAAGGGGAGGTGTGGTTTTTCCAGTTATATAGATCAGCCATCACAAATGGCCAGTACTGATAGACTTCAATTCCCTGTTCAGTCAGTGGCCCAAGCACCCAAAGAGGCAGGGCAGTGGAGTCTGGCTGTGTCCCTGAGGCTCCATGGAGGGCAAATCCTTGGGTGTGTATGGCGCTGGGTTGGGGGGGTGGCCACTGGTGGGTTTCAGGCTGAGCTTCTTTCTGGAGAACTGGGGGAACGTGATGAGGGCTTGAATTGGAAGGAGTTGAGAGATAGGATGGAGGTGAGGGGAGGAACTCTTCCCTCATCCTCCATTCTCCCTTGAAAGATGGGTGGGGGCAGCAGAGGTAGCTTTCTTGGGTTCCTCCTCCTTTCTCAGGGTAAAAAATCTGTGACTCTTTTAGCAGCTGAGTCAGGACCAGGGACTTAAGCCAGGGTGGAAGGTAATAGACCATGTGTTCCCACATGGAAATGTAAGAGAGTTGGTCATAGTATTCTTTCTGAATGGCTTCTTGGTCTATCCTATAATAGATCAAAAGTGCCATCTTGTGGCCAGTTATTGGAAATGGTGGGCCATCTCTGCTCACACACTAGTTACTCAGGCACCTGGGTTTCAAATTGCATAACCCAACAGGGCATCCACAGTCCCTGAAATACTTGAAGTTGTTATGACACAGACTTAAAGGGCAGGGTGAGTATTAGTTTGGCCCATGTTCTTAGGGAATTCAAATTACTCTAACCACAAAAACAGAGGAACAAACACAGCAATGAATACACAGACAATGACTGACAAGACAGACAGCTGTGGACAGATCTGAAAACAACTCACTGGACTCTTGCCTTGTGATTATGACATGCTTAGCCTCTACAGAAAAACCAAGGGAAACCAATCTCCATTATAAGGGTCTTCTGACCTCTCAGGTGAATCTCCTGACACCAGGTCTCCTGATCCCTCAGAGATGGCATCTCAGATGGAGTGAACAAGACCTTCCAAGACAAAACCAGATTTAAACAATACTTATCCACAAACCGAGGCCTACAGAAAGCAATAGAAGGAAAATTCTAACCTAAGGAAGCCAGATACATCCATGAAAACATAGGCAATAGATAACACCACAGCAGTAAATCCCAAAAGAGAAGTATACACACACTACCACCAAAAATAAAAATAACAACAGGAACAAACAATCACTGGTCATTAATATCCCTTAATATCAATGGAGTTAATTCACCTATAGAAAGACACAGACTAACAGAATGGATATGAAAACAGGATCCATCTTTCTGCTGCATACAAGAAACACACCTCAAATTCAAAGACAGACACCTCCTAAGAATAAAAGGCTGGGAAAAGACTTTCCAATCAAATGGTCTTAAGAAGCAAGCTGGTATAGCCATCCTAATATCAGCAAAATAGACTTCAAACTAAAATCAATCAACAGAGATGATGAAGGACATTACATACTCATTGCAGGAAAGATTGACCAAGATGAAGTTTCAATTTTGAACATTTATGCCCCAAACACAAGGGCACCCACATATGTAAAAGAAATTTTACTAAAGCTTAAATCACATGTAAAACCCACACATTAATAGTGGAAGACTTCAACACCCCAATTTCACCTCTGAGCAGATCGGCCAAATTGAAAGTTAACAGAGAAATAAAGGACTTAACTGATGTTATAACACAAATGGACTTAATTGATATCTACAGAACATTCCACCCAAACAAAAAAGAGTATACCTTCTTCTCAGCACCCCATGTAACCTTCTCTAAAATTGACCACATACTTCGCCACAAAGCAGATCTCAACAGATTCAAAATAATTGGAACAACCTCCTGTGTTCTATTGGACAACCATGGTTTAAATTTAGATTTCAACAACAACAACAACAACAACAACAACAACAAAAACTACAGAAAACCTACAATCTCATAGAAACTGAATAATGTTCAATTGAATCACCAATGGGTTAAGTAAGAAATAAAGAAAGAAATTAAAGACATCCTAGGGATCAATGAAAATGAATATAACAAATACTCAAACTTATGGGACACTATGAAAGCAGTGCTAAGAGGGAAATTCATAGCACTAAATGCACACATAAAGAAGCTAGAGAAATCTCACACTGGTGACTTAACAGTACACCTGAAAGCTCTAGAACAAGAAGAAGCAAAGTGTCCCAGGAGGAACAGACACCAGGAAATTATCAAATTGAGAGTTGAAATCAGTAAAATCGAAATAAAGAGAATAATACAAAAAATTAATGAAACAAAGAGTTGGTTCTCTGAGAAAATCAACAAAATAGACAAGCCCTTTTCTAAACTAACCAAAAGAGAGAGAGAGCATCCAAATTAACAAGATCAGAAATGAAAAGCGGGACGTAAAAGCAGACAGTGAGGAAATCCAGAGAATCATCAGGTCATACTTCAAAAACCTCTACTCCACAAAACTGGAAAATCTGAAAGAAATGGATAATTTTCTGGATAGGTACCACATACGTAAGTTAAATCAAGAACAGATAAGCCATTTAAATAGTCCAATAACCCCTAAGGAAATAGAATCAGGCATTAAAATTCTCCAAAAAAAAAAGCCCAGGATCAGATGGTTTCAATGCAGATTTCTACCAGATCTTCAAAGAAGACTTAATGCCAATACTCTTTAAGTTGTTCAACACAATATAAGAAGAAGCAATATTACCAAACTCCTTCTATGAGGCTACAATTACCCTGATTCCTAAACCAAACAAAGATGCAACAAAGAAAGAGAACTACAGATCTCCCTCATGAACATTGATGCAAAAATACTCAATAAAATTCTGGCAAACAGACTCCAAGAACACATCAAAACAATTATCCACCATGATCAAGTAGGCTTCATCCCAAGGATGCAAGGGTGGTTTAACATATGAAAGTCTGTCAATGTAATACACCATATAAACAAACTCAAGACAAAAACCACATAATCATCTCACTAGATGCAGAAAAGGCATTTGACAAAATCCAACACTTTTTCATGATAAAGGTCTTGGAGTGATCAGGAATACAGGGAACATACCTAAACATAATAAAGGCAATCTACAGCAAGCCAACTGCCAACATCAAATTAAATGGAGAGAAACTCAAAGCAATACCACTAAAATCAGGAATAAGGCAAGGCTGTCCCCACTCCCCTTACTTATTCAATATAGTACTTGAAGTACTAGCCAGAGCTATAAAACAACATAAAGAGATTAAGGGGATACAAATTGGAAAGGAAGAAGTCAAGCTTTCCCCATTTGAAGATGACATTATAGTATAGATGAGTGACCCCAAAAATCTAACCAAGGAACTGAAACAGCTTATAAACACCTTCAGCAACATAGCATGATACAAGATCAACTCAAAAAAAAAATCAGTAGCCTTCCTATACACAATAGACAAACAGGCTGAGAAGGAAATCAGAGATACATCACACTTTACAATAGCCACAAATGATATAAAATACCTTGGGGTTACTCTAACTAAGTATGTGAAGGACCCATATGACAAGAACTTTAAGTCCCTGAAAAAAGAAATTGAAGATGTCAGAAAATGTAAAGATCTCCCATGCTCATGGATAAGCAGGATTAACATAGTAAAAATGGCGATCTTACTAAACGCAATCTACAGATTCAATGCAATCTCCATCAAATTAACAACAGAATTCTTCACAGACCTGGAAAGAATAATACTAAACTTCATATGGAAAAACAAAAAACTCAGGATAGCCAAAAGAATCCTGTACAATAAAACAACATCTGGAGGCATCACAATCTCCCGACCTCAAGCTCTACTATTCAGCTACTGTAATAAAAACAGTTTGGTACTGGCATAAATACCTACATGTGGACCAATGGAATCCAATTGAAGACCCTGACATTAATCCACACACCTTTGAACATATACTTTTTGACAAAGAATACAAAAATGTACAATGGAAAAAAGAAAGCATCTTCAACAAATGGTGCTGTCATAACTGGATGTCAATGTGTAGAAGGATGCACATAGATCCATATCTGTCACCATGCACAAAACTTAAGTCCAAGTGGATCAAAAGCCTCAACATAAATCCAGTTACTCTGAACCTGATAGAAGAGAAAATAAGAAGTATTCTTGAATGCATTTGCACAGGAGATGACTTCCTAAATATAACACCAGTAGCACAGACACTGAGAGAAACAATCATTTGATGGGACCTGTTGAAACTGAGAAGCTTTTGTAGAGCAAAGGACACAGTCAATAAGACAAAGTGACAGCCAACAGAATGGGAAAAGGTCTTCACCAACCTCATATCTGATAGAGGGCTGATATCTAGAATATATAAAGAACTCAAGAAATTATTCATCAAAATGCCAACAGTCCAATTAAGAAATTGGCTATAGAGGTAAACAGAGAATTCTCAACAGAGGAAGCTCACATGGCTGAAAGACATTTAAGGAATTGCTCAACATCCCTAATTATCCGGGAAATGCAAATCAAAACAACTCTGAATTACCACCTTACACCTGTCAGAATGGCTAAGATCAAAAGCACAGAAGATAGCTGGAGAGGATGTGGAGCAAGGGGAACTCTCCTCTACTGCTGGTGAGAATGCAAGCTTGTACAGCCACTTTGGAAATCTTTTTTGTTTTGTTTTTGTGAGACAGGGTTTCTCTATGCAGCTTTGTGCCTTTCCTGGAACTCACTCGGTAGCCCAGGCTGGCCTCAAACTCACAGAGATTAAAGGCGTGCACCACCAACACCCACACTTTGGAAATCATTATGGCACTTCCTTAGAAAATTGGGAATCCATCTCTCCAATGACCCAGCTATACCACTGTTGGGCATATACCCAAGGAATTCTCCATCATACCACAAGGGCATTTGCTCAGCTATGTTCATATCAGCATTGTTTTTAATAGCCAGAACCTGGAAAAAACCTAGATGTCCTTCAACTGAACAATGAATAAAGAAAATGTGGTACATATACACAGTGGAGTACTACTCAGCAGAGAAAAACAATGACATCATGAGGTTTGCAGGCAAATGGATGGATCTAGAAAAAATCATCCTGAGTGAGGTAACCCAGACTAAAAAGACAAACATGGTATGTTCTCACTCATAGTAGGATACTAGTTGTAAAACATAGATGACTAGATTGATACATAACTCCAGTAAGGCTACCTAGAAAACAGGACCCTAGGAAAGACACAGGCATTGCCCAATGACAGAGAAATGGATGAGATCTACATGAACAACCTGAACGAAAGTGGAAGTAATGAAGGGCAAGTTTCGAGGAAAAGAAAGCTTAGGGGAGCAGGATATCCCAGTTGGATCAAGAATACAAAGGGAGAACAAGGAATAACAGACCATGATAAATGAAGACCACATGAGAACAGGAAGAGGCAAAGTGCTAGAGAGGTCTCCAGAAATCCACAATGATATATCCACTGTAGACTACTGGCAATTCTCAAGGGAAAGCCAGATTTGACCTAGTCTGGTGATCAGATGGCCAAACACCCTAACAGTTGTGCTGGAACTCTCATCCAATAACTGATGGAAGTGGATGCAGAGATCCTTGGCCAGGCCCCTGGTGGAGCCACAGGACTCCAATTTTGAGAAAGAGGAGGAACTGTAAGAGTGTGAATTGTTGAGACCAAGATTGGAAAAGCACAGGGACAAATAGCCAAACTAATGGAAGCACATGAATTATGCACCAAAGGCTGTGGAGCCCCCAACTTGATCAGGCCCTCTGGATAAGTGAGACAATTGAATAGCTTGAACTGTTTGGGAGGCACCCAGGCTTGTGGGACCAGGACCTGTTCTTAGTTCATGAGCTGGCTGTTGGGTACCTTGGGATTACACAGGGACACTTTGCTCAGACTGGAAGGAGGGGACAGGACCTGTCTGTACTGAATCCACCAGGTTGAATTGAATCCCCAGCAGAGTTTGGCCCTAGAGGAGATGGGAATGGATGGGAGGCACTGGGGGAAGTTGCGGGCAGGGGTGGGATGGTGGAGGACTGGGGAACCCATTGCTGATGTGTAAATTTAAAACACAAATATAATAAATAAAAAAGGAAAAAAATAAATAAAAGAGGAGAAAAAAATAAAACAGTACCAGTCCATCAATACCCCATGTCAGCAGGATCTCAGATGGGATCACCCCCACATCCATCATCTGTTTGGCCAAGGGATTTTAAAACCTTGTCAGTCAGCTTGGACCACCTCCTTATTCCCAGTCAAGAGGCCAAACTCTGATGACTACTACCTAGTCCAGGACTTGAGAAAGGTTAGTAAATAGGCCATTGACATTCTCTCCACACTTCCAAATCTGTATACTCTTCTGAGTTCATTATCACCTCACCTACAATTGTATATTGGGCTAAATTTGAAAGATGCTTTATTCAGCCTACCACTGGCCCCCAAATCCAGGCTTACTTCACCTTTGAATGGCATGACCCAGAAGAAGGATTCAGTGGGCAGCTAGCTGACTTGGACTTGGATGCCCCATGGTTTCAAGAACTCACCTACCATATTTGATGAGGCCCTCCATGATGTCCTGGGGGCCTACTGGACCAAGCATTCCAGAATTTTTCTCCCAAAGTACGTGGATAATCTCCTAATTGCAGCTACCACCAAAGATGACTGTAAGGAAGGCAACATTCTCAGGATGGGTAGAAGCCTTCCCCACCAATCACAAGATGGACCAGATGGTGATAAAAAAAAGAAAAAAAACTATTGGATGACATCATCCCCTGCATTTTATGCTCAAGCAATGGGCCTGCATTTGGGCTCAGTATTCAAGCATATCTGGCTAAGATTACAGGAGGTGTACAAAAATGTCCCTCCATCTACCCTTCACCAGTTCCAGCCTGGATATTGGGTCTACATCCAGAGACATCAACACTGGAACCTAGAACCTCACTGGAAGAGACCCTACCTCATGATCCTGATCATTCCCACTGCCCTCAAGGTCTATGGAATCACCACTTGGATTCAACACTCCCACGCCCATGCCCCTGATCCAGAGTTGATTGAGCTGCCAAGACCAGCATCAGGAGACACCAAACCCTGTTGGAACTGGACTGCAACACTGTCCTTGACAACCCCCTGAGACTTAAACTTAAAGTCAAATCTGATGGCCATGCTGATGCCTCACTTGTTCCTTGCCCTTCTGATATCAGGCAGGGCCATCGGAAGGCCGTATCAACCCCTAAATCACACAAGGTAGCTTTTAAACATTTATGGGAACCTTGTAAAGCAGGTCTCTAAAGTCTCCCCACTGGGGATCTGGTTCCCTGACATTGCCTTTGACCTTTGTGAGATAATGGACCCTGACTGGAATGGTGAAGCTAGAGATATTAGATGTAAAACTGCATGGTCAGATAATTGCCTAAGATGGGCACATTTTTACATTGTTCTGGCCTGAGAAAAATTAAGGGCTAACAAATGTCGGTGCCTATCTAACTAGTATTGCAGGTATGGGGTTTCGAATCCACTGGACACATATGGTGGAAGCCCCCAGTTACATCAGACCTCATCACACTCCTCCAAAAACCAAATAGTGTTGCCAATGGTCCCACTGTCTTATACACATGTGACACAGTCTTCCCAGAACCTGTCTCACACACTTGCAACCCTGTAAAATAACTTTCACAAAACAAAGTAAAAAGACAAAGTATTGGTAAAACATGGGGCATTAGGCTATATGAGTTTGGATATGATCCAGGGGCTCTATTTACTCTTTGGATAATGGCCTCAATCCTTACTCTTCCAAGAGGCCAGAGAGATCCCCAAAAGATAGGGCCCAACAGAGTGCTGGCTCCGCCTGAACCAGCTCTTACCCAAGGGAAAATACCAGCTGGTCCCATGCCACCACAGTACTCCTACCAGGTTGCTACATCTCTCAGCACAACTAACCTTACCATGCCAGAACCAGGTCCTCTCTTAAAACTACTAGAGGCCTCCTACCAAGTCCTTAATCCCTCTAAATCAAACCTCACCCATTCCTGCTGGTTATGACTTGACACTAAGCTCCCCTACTCTGAGGAAATAGCTACCATGGGAAAATACACTGAATCAAACCACCTTTCTCAATGCCATTGACAGCAGAATGGGGAAGCCAGGCTTACTCCACAGTCTGTTGTGTGAATGGGGCTCTGCCCAGGAATGGTGCCTATCTCTTACAAGCCACTATGTAATCAGACCATTCAGATACTTCCCCACAGATACCTCCTACCCATGGAGGATGAATGGTAGGTATGCCCCTCTGGGTTGGCTTCCTGTGTCCACAGACACATATTTGGTCAGGCTAAAGACTTTTGTATATTGGTGTGTCTGGATCCCAAAATAATCTACCATCAAGAAATAGACATATACCAAAGACTAGAGGAATAGCAGACTTGACTGAAAAGAAAGCCAGTGACAGCCCTCACATAGGTGTCCTCTTGAACCTGGGATTGGCAGGTGCAGGGACTGGGATATCATCTTTAGTGGTATAAGACAAATATTACAATAACCTAGGAGCTGCTATTGACACAGACCTAGAAAGGCTTGAAAACTTTATTGTCCACCTGAAGGCCTTTCTATCTGCTCTTGTTGCAGTGGTGTTACAAAACAAATGGGTGCTGGACCATGTATCCTTACAACAGGATGGGCTCTGTTCAGCTCTTGGGGAAGAATGCTGTTTCTATGTCAGCCATTCAGGGCTGGTAAAAGAATCACTGGCAATGGTCAGAGACAGGGTGGAAAAGTCCAAATGAGCAAGAACAAACACAGGGCTGGTTTGAGTAGCTATTTAACTCATCCCCATGTTTGACTACTCTGATTTCTACCTTGCTGGGTCCCTTACTGATTTTGTTACTCTTTACTCACCATTGGGCCCTGGATCCTGAACAGGTTAATTTCCTTTGTTGAGGAACATATAAATACAATACATCTAATGGTGATGAGGTTCTTATTACTTCCTTTAGGAATCCTCAGAGAGAACACGTGATTGGTCCTTCTTGAGTAACACCAAGAAGGGACAGATGACGATCTCAGGCTCCTGCCTGGAACCTGTTTTGACTGTTCTGCAGCCATGACAGACTGTGGAAAAGATCCAACAGGATGTTTGCCCCTGGCACAGCACAATGTGCCCTTGAGCCTCTGACCTTGGGCCTAGCTCTAGTTACAGGAAAACCTCACCAGTTGCCCACATTTAGTAGAAGAAGCCAATTAAAAGTTAGCGGGCTCCTGATAAAGAAAAAAAATGTAGTAGCCACAACAACAGCTGAAAGAGCTGATAGTTTTCTTGCAGCTGCAAACTAACCAAGGATAGTACCTCTGGATGAGACATACATCAATCCTGAGTCCGCCCCTATGTAGTCTGTAGACTCTAAACTCCCATTGCTTTATTTTCTTTAAATACCCTGCTCCCTTACTGCTCAGCATCTCTCCTGCTCTGCTGCTTCATCAGACCGATGGAGAGGTCCCAGTTAACCTCTAATAGTAAAAAGACTCTTTGCTTTTGCATCAGATTTGGTCTCTTGGTGGTCTTTGGGGAAACCTGGGTACAACACCACCAAATCGGAAGCATAAGCATATTAATTGATTTCTAGGAATCTGAGGCCAGTCTGTTTTACAGAGTGAGTTTAAGAACATCTAGAAATAGCAGTCTAGTCATCTTTGTTTTACATCTAGTATCCTACTATGAGTGAGTACATACCATGTTTGTCCTGAGTCTGGGTTACCTCACTCAGGATGATTTTTTCTAGATCCATCCATTTGCCTGCAAACCTCATGATGTCATTGTTTTTCTCTGCTGAGTAGTACTCCATTGTGCAAATGTACCATATTTTCTTTATCCATTCTTCAGTTGAAGGGCATTTAGGTTGTTTCCAGGTTCTGGCTATTACAAATAATGCTGATATGAACATAGCTGAGCAAATGCCCTTGTGGTATGATGGAGAATTCCTTGGGTATATGCCCAAGAGTGTTATAGCTGGGTCTTGGGGGAGATGGATTCCCAATTTTATAAGGAGGCACCACATTGATTTCCAAAGTGGCTGTACAAGCTTGCATTCCCACCAGCAGTGGAGGAGAGTTCCCCTTGCTCCACATCCTCTCCAGTATAAGCTGTCTTCTGTGTTTTTGATCTTAGCCATTCTGACAGGTGTAAGGTGGTATCTCAGAGTTGTTTTGATTTGCATTTCTCGGATAATTAGGGATGTTGAGCAATTCCTTAAATGTCTTTCAGCCATTTGAACTTTCTCTGTGGAGAATTCTCTGTTTAGTTCTATAGCCCATTTCTTAATTGGTCTGTTGGGCATTTTGATGTGTAATTTCTTGAGTTCTTTATATATTCTGGATATCAGCCCTCTGTCAGATGTGGGGTTGGTAAAGACCTTTTCCCATTTTGTAGGCTGTTGCTTTGTCTTGTTGACCATGTCCTTTGCTCTACAAAAGCTTCTCAGTTTCAACAGGTCCCATTGATTGATTGTTTCTCTCATTGTCTGTGCTACTGGTGTTATATTGAGAAAGTGATCTCTGGTGCCAATGTGTTCAAGAGTACTTCCTACTTTCTCTACTATCAGGTTCAGAGTAGCTGGATTTATGTTGAGGTCTTTGATCCACTTGGATTTAAGTTTTGTTCACAGTGACAGGTATGGATCTATTTGCAGCCTTCTACACACTGACATCCAGTTATACCAGCACCATTTGTTGAAGATGCTTTCTTTTTTCCATTGTAAATTTTTGGCTTCTTTGTCAAAAATTATATCTTCATAGGTATGCAGGTTAATGTCAGGGTCTTCAATTTGATTCCATTGGTCCACATGTTGGTTTTTATGCCAGTACCAAGCTGTTTTTATGACAGTAGCTCTATAGTAGAGCTTGAGGTCAGGGATTGTGATGCTTCCAGAGGTTGTTTTATTGTACAGGATTCTTTTGGCTATCCTGGGTTTTTTGTTTTTCCATATGAAGTTGAGTATTATTCTTTCCAGATCTGTGAAGAATTGTGTTGGTAATTTGATGGGGATTGAGTTGAATCTGTAGATTGCTTTTGGTAAGATCATCATTTTTATTATGTTAATCCTGCCTATCTATGAACATGGGAGATCTTTCCACTTTCTGACATCTTCAATTTCTTTTTACAGGGACTTAAAGTTCTTGTCATATAGGTCCTTCACATGCTTAGTTAGAGTAACCCCATGGCATTTTATATCATTTGTGGCTATTGTAAAGTGTGATGTATCTCTGATTTCCTTCTCAGCCTGTTTGTCTACTGTATATAGAAGGGTTACTGATTTTTTTTAGTTGACCTTGTAATGTTGCTGAAGGTTTTTATTAGCTGTATCAGCAACTCCAGGGAGGCTATCCAGAAAACGGGACCCTAGGAAAGACCCAGGGATCACCCAATGACAGAGAAATGGATGAGATCTACATGAACAACCTGGACGACAGTGGGAGTAATGAAGGGCAAGATTTGAGGGAAAGAAAGCTTAGGGGAGGAGATCCCAGCTGAATCAAGAACAGAAAGGGAGAATGAGGAATAACAGACCATGATAAATGAAGACCACATGAGAACAGGAATAGGCAGAGTGCTCGAGAGGTCCCCAGAAATCCACAATGATATGTCCTCTGTAGTCTGCTGTCCATGGTTGAGAGAAAGCCTGATCTGACCTAGTGTGGTGATCAGATGACTAAACACCCTAAAAGTCGTCTTGGAACTCTCATCAAATAACTGATGGAAGTGGATGCAAAGATTCTCAGCCAGGCCCCAGGTGGAGCTCCAGGTGTCCAACTGTCAAGAAAGAGGAGGGTCTGCAAGAGCGTGAATTGGTGAATCCAAGATTGCAAAAAGCACAGGAACAAATAGCCAAATGAATGGAAGCACATGAATTATGAACCAAAGACTGTGGAGCCCCCAGCTTGAGCAGGCCCTCTGGATAAGTGAGAAAATTGAATAGCTTTATCTGTTTGGGAGGCACCCAGGCTGTGGGACCATGACCTGTCCTTAGTGCATGAGCTGGCTGTTTGGAACCTTGGGCTTACGCAGGGACACTTTGCTCAGTCTGGAAGGAGGTGACAGGACCTGCCTGTACTGAATCCACCATGTTTAAATGAATCCCCAGGGGTGTCTTGATCCTGGAGGACATGGGAATGGAGTGGAGGGGCTGGGTGGAAGGTGGGGGTAGGGGCGGGAGAGGGGAGGACAGGGGAACCCATGCCTGATGTATAAAATTTAAAACACATAATAATAAAGAAAAAAAATAAAATCTAGAAATAAACAATGAGACCCTGACTCCCCCAAAAAATTAAATAAATTTTCAATACCACTCTAAGGAACACTTATAATACTCATTGTTTCACCAGCTTGATTTAGGTAGAATCTTGTCATTGTCTGTGTGAGTGATTTACCTGCTGGAGGAAGTAGCCATTCATTGTGTATCTCGAACGATGATAAGCAATCTGCAGCATTACATGTGTGGCATGGCTTAAAGTGTGATGAACAACCAAATAGTAACTCTGACAGACAAATTTCAGCTCTGAGCCCACTCAGCTGAAGGTGTTGGCTCATGGATGCACCAGGATTATTTCTAATTAAGTCTTGGTTTTTGGTAAAGTCTAAGCAGTTGTAGATGGGTATATGGGAGATGCTCTGAAAGAAGAGACCAGAATTAGATATGGGTTTGTAACCCAATCACACAGGAAGCTGACTGAGAAAGGGTAGGAGATTTAGACCTACCTGAGTTTCAGGAGACTTTATGTTAGAAACCAGAACCAAAAGCAAAGAACCACACTGAATCAGAGATCACATGTTTTGGAGCCCCACCCTCCATGGCACTAGGAAAACAAGAGTTACTTGCCTAGAAAGAACAATTCCTTTTTGTCAAGGACTGCCTGTATGACATACTTATGCCCAGGCCATATAGTTTGTGTCTGTTCATTTGACAAAAGAACCAATCATCTGCAAACTTTGGCAACTGGAAGATGCTATGATCACCCTCACAGTTATCCTTTGTCTTGGTGAGAAACAGAGCTAGGGGGAGAGAATTTTATTCTTAGAAGCAGTCTACTACACAGCTAAGTACTGACCCATCAGGGTGTCTCAGTAGCTCAGAAGGGATCTGGAAGTGGAGGTTCTGCTTAGGCTTCAAGTAAATACACTCACAAGTAACTCTCTTGCAGGACTGAGTCTGGGCCCCAGGAACCCAGTACTGGCAGGTGAGTATCTTCCCAGCTGTTCTAGGGTGTACATCCTTAGTGGGAATCTATGGTCACTTCTGAAGAAAAGACATAGAGAAGAGC
Source organism: Onychomys torridus (assembly GCF_903995425.1). Taxonomy (NCBI): domain Eukaryota; kingdom Metazoa; phylum Chordata; class Mammalia; order Rodentia; family Cricetidae; genus Onychomys; species Onychomys torridus. The sequence continues at coordinate 8,001,503 of NC_050443.1, forward strand.
TGGTGTGGGCTGATGTTTATGTTGATTGAGAGCTTGAATTTAAGCAGAATGTCTTCTGACCAAACTCCCATTTTTGTTGTTGTTTGTTTGCTTTGTTATTTTGTTTGTTTTTGTTTTGTTTTGTTTTTAGGGTGCCTCTCCAAACCCACACTCAGAGCTGTGCCAAGTCATGTTGTAACCATTGGGAAGCAGGTAACTATAATTTGTAAAGGTCCCTTAGATGCCCAGGAATACAAGCTCTATAAAGAAGGAAACCCCGATTTCCAGATACCAACAACTCATCAAGATACTGAGGAAAAGAACAGGATCATTATCTCATCCATTAGAAATCATGATGCAGGCCAATATTGGTGTTATTATAAAAGCCCTGCTGGCATATCAGAACACAATGACCCCCTGGAGCTGGTGGTGACAGGTGAGAGGACTCATTCCCAACCCAAGGACTTACCTTGAAAAGGAGAATATATTCACTTTGCGGACCCTTTCTCAAATCCAAGAAGAGGGGCAAAGGTATAGCATAATGAGTCCACTTCACAAGTTTCCTCTTCTCACCAAGGAGTCTATCCCAGTGAAGTCTCCTTGTCAGTCCAGCCCAGCCCTGTGGTGACCTCAGGAGGGTATGCAATCCTTAAGTGTTTCTCACATCACGGATATAACCGGTTCATTCTAATGAAGGAAGATCAGAAATTCTCCAGTTCCATGACCTCACAGAACACATACACTGGTGTATTCCAGGCCCATTTCAGAGTGGATCCTGTGACCCCCAACCAGATATGGAGTTTCACATGCTATGGCTATTACTGGAACAGCTCCCAGCTGTGGTCAGTACCCAGTAACCACCTGGAACTCCTGGTCTCAGGTAAGGGAACTCTAGACTTTGATTTGAATGATAATTGACCTGATATATGTAGGTTAAGGAACTCATGCTCCTGAGTGCAATTTTACAGTGTGGGAGACAGCAGAATTTGAGTTAAAGAAACAAGGGTGGATAACAGTGGAACTCAAGAGTCCTTAGAAATCTTGAGTCTTCATGTGTCCTTCTGCCTTTGCCAGGAGCTTAAGTGTCATTTGCAAGTGTGGCCTTTGTGCAAGTGTCCTAAGAGGTGCATCTCATTTTCTTCTACTTTGGGGAACTCTCCACAAATGCACCATCTGGGCTGATCCAGGCACTTAGATCACATCAGAGAGTCTTGTCACCATCTGGTGTGAGGGGATCTGAGAAACCCAAATGTATGTGCTACATAAAGAAGGAAGCCTAGGACCCTGGGGCAGACAGACCCAAAAGAATCACAACAATAAGGCAAAAATTCACCATCCCTTCTATGACAACATTGCATGAAGGGTGATATTAATGTTACTCTTACCACTCTGCTGGTGGCCAGAATACAGTGACACTGTAGAGCTGGTGGTAACAGGTGAGTGGATTCTCAGGAATCATATGGATCCCCAGATATGACTCTTTAGAAAAGTATGCTCTGAATGTATTCCTACATATTACTCAGGTCTGGGGGACAGTCCAGACTGTGTGAACCCATTTAATATTCCATATGTATCTCTTCTAGGTGTCTACAACAAACCCACCCTGTCTGCCCTGCCAAACCCTGTTGTTACCTTAGGAGGATCAGTGACTCTCTCATGTACCTCAAATCAGAGATATGATGGGTTCATCTTAATTAAGGATGATTAGTTCTACAGCTCCATGGATTCACAATATGTACATTGTGGGCTGTCCTCAGCCAGGTTCCAAGTGGGTCCCATTACTCTCAGTAAAAGATAGTTTCAGATGCTATGACTGTTATTCAAGAAAGACTCATTCTAGTCTCAGGTGAGGAAGCTCCAGGCTCTCTATTGAATGACACTGAACCTGAATCAGGTTTCCCCAGGAAACTCTAATGTGTGATAAATATAAAGACATATTCATTAGCCCACTGATACAGATGCAGACTATGGATGTCAAGATACAGAAACCAGAGGGGTGTTGTGCAAACGGACCTGGAAGAGTCAGGAGAGAGATGGATTTTCAGTTGGCTCCATGCATCCTTCTGTTATATAAGGGCAAACAACAAGTTTCACATTCCCTGCATATCTGTTTAAAGTCCCAAATCCCTCTCACATTCTTCTTTGCAAGGGCCCTCCAAAAACCCAACATCTGGGCTGAGCCATGTTCTGTGATCACTTTTGGGAATCCTGTGACAATCCAGTGTGTGTGGACCATGGAAAACCAAATATATTTCCTATATAAAGAAGGAAGCCAAGGAACCTGGGACAGATTAACTGCATCAGTGCCTGATCACAAGGCCAAATTTTTCATCCCGTCCATGAAAGTGTATAACGCAGGGCAATATCACTATTACTGTTATAACTCTCCTGGCTGGACTGAGCGCAGTGACACCCTGGAGCTGGCCATGACAGGTGAGTGGATATTGAGGGTCACAGTCCTTATGTTTTCCTGTCAGGGCCCCAGAAAGCTCTGCTGCTGGCAGGGAAATGACTCACATGAAGTAATAAGGAAACCTAACATCAGGCTGATATAGTAGTTGCTGGTTCACACTACTAAAAAGTCTGACACCAGGAGGTTTATTGTAAGCAAATTTAAGCACAGTACAAATTTGGAAAAAAAGATTCCTGGTGTAATAGGACACCATGAAAAGACCAAACCAAAGAATAATAGGGATGAAAGAGGTAGAATATCTATTCAAAGGCACAGAAAATTTATTCAACAAAATCATAGAAGAAAACTTTTCCAACCTAAAAAAGAAAATGCCTACGAAGGTACAAGAAGTCTACAGAACACCAAATAGACTAGATCCAAAGAAAAAGTCCCCTCACCACATAATAATAAAACCACTAAACATACAGAATAGAGAAAAAATATTAAGAGCTGCAAAGGAAAAAGACCAAGTAACATATAAAGGCAGACCTGTCAGAATAACACCTGAATTCTCAATGGAGACTCTGAAAGCCAGAAGATCCTGAACAGACATTATGCAGACACATAGAGACCATGGATACCAACCCAGACTATTATATCAAGCAAAACTCTTAATCAACATAGATGGAGTTCAAAAAATATTCTAGTATCTAATAAAATAGACATCAAACTAAAATCAATCAAAAGAGATTGAGAAGTACATTACATGCTCATCACAGGAAAGGTCCACCAAGATGAAGTTTCAATTCTGAATATTTATCCGCAAATACAAGGGGACCCACATTTGTAAAAGAAACATTACTAAAACTTAAATCACACATCAAATCCCACACACTAGTAGTGGAGAATTTCAACACCCCACACTCACCACTGGATAGATCTGCCAAAGAAAACTTAACAGAGAAATAAGGGACCTAATAGAAGTTATGACTCAAATGGACTTAATAGATATCTACAGATCATTCCACCCTAACACAAAAGAATATACTTTCTTCTCAGCACCCCATGGAACTATCTCTAAAATTGACCACGAAGCAAATCTTATGTATTTTGTCACCATGGCTTAAAATTAAATTTCAACAACAACAAAATTTACAGAAAGCCCACTGTGGTTGATATATTGTACATGCCGATAAACTTATCTGGGTGTCAGAGAACAGACTAGCCACTATATTAAACATAGATTTTGGAAGTGGTAGCTCACACCTTTAAACCTAACATTCCAGAGGCAGAGATCTGTTTGGATCTCTATGAGTTCAAAGCCACACTGGAAACAGCCAGGTATGGTGACACATGCCTTTAATCCCAGGAAGTGATGTCAGGAAGCAGAAAGGTATATAAGGAGTGAGGACCAGGAACTAGAGTTTTTTCAAGATTTTAGGCTTTTAGCAGCAGTACAGATGAGGACACAGAGGCTTTTAGTTTTAGGAAACAAGAGATGAGAATTGGCCAGGAGAGGTTAGCTGTGGCTTGTTCTCTTCTGTGATCTTTCAGTGTTCACCCCAATACCTGGCTCCGGGTTTGTTTATAATAATAAGAACTTTTAAGATTCTTGCTACAGACTACAATCTCATGGAAACTGAATCATGCCCAAATGAATCACCAATGGGTAAGAAATCAATAAATAAAAGATTTCCTAGAATTTCATTTTCATTAATGAAAATACAACATACCCAAACTTATAGGACACTATGAAAGCAATACTAAGAGGAAAATTTATAACATTAAATGCCCACATAAAGAAGATGGAGAAACCTCCCAATAGTGACTTAACAGCAAACCTGAAAGTTCTAGAACAAAAGAAGCAAACTCACCCAGGAAGAATTGATGGCAGGAAACAATCAAATTAATGGCTGAAATCAATGAAATAGAAACAAAGAGAACAATACAAAGAATCAATGAAACAAAGAGTTGGTTCCTTGAAAAAAATCAACAAAATAGACAAGCTCATATCCAAATTAAACAAAAGACAGAAAGAGAGAGAGAGAGAGAGAGAGAGAGAGAGAGAGAGAGAGAATCCAAATCAACAAAATCAGAAATGAAGAGGGAGACATAAAGACATAACAACAGACAATGAGAAAATCCAGAGAATCATGAAGTCATACTTCAAAAACCTGTACTCCACAAAATTGGAAAATCTGAAAGAAATGGACAATTTTATGGATAGGTACCACAAACCAAAGTTAAATCAAGACCAGACAAACTGTTTAAATAGACCAATAACCCCCAAGGAACTAGAAACAATCATTAAAAGTCTCCCAACCAATAAAAGTCCAGGTCCAGATGGTTTCAGCCTAGAATTCCACCAGATTTTCAAAGAAGAGTTAATACCCATACTCTTCAATTTTTCCACACAATATAAACAGAAGGAACATTACCAAACTCTTGTTATGAGGTCACAGTTACCATGATTCCCAAAACACACAAAGATGCAACAAAGAAAGAGAATTACAGACCAATCTCCCTCATGAATATTGATGCAAAAACACTCAATAAAATATTGGCAAACCAACTCCAAGAACACATAAAAATATTCACTATGATAAAGTAGGCTCATGCCAGAGATGCAAGGATGGCTCAAAATACAAAAATCTGTCAATGTAATACATCATATAAACAAACTGAAAGAAAAAAACCATATGATCATCTCATTAGATGCTGAAAAACCCATTGACAAAATCTAACACTCCTTCATGATACAGTTTCTAGAGAGATCAAGAATACAAGGAACATACCTAAACATATTAAAAGCAATCTACAGAAAGTCGACAGCCAACATCAAATTAAATGGAAAGAAAATAAAAACAATTCTACTAAAATTAGGAAGAAGACAAAGCTGTCTACTCTCCCCATATTTATTAAATATATTACTTGAAGTTCTAGCTAGAGCAATAAGACAACAAAAGGATATCAAAGGGATAAATATTTGGAAGGAAGAAGTCAAATTTTCACTATTTGCAAACAGTGTGATAGTGTACATAAGTGACCCCAAAAATGCTTCCAGGGAACTCCTACAGATGAAAAACTCCTTCAGTAATGTGGCAAGATACAAGATTAACTAAAAAAAATAGTATCCCTCCATCCTATACACAAATGTTAGAAAGGGCTGAGAAAGAAATTTGAGAAACATCACCCTTTACACCACAAATAATATAAAATACTTTGGGGTAACTCTAAATAAGCAAGTTCTTATCTGTATATTATAAGAACTTTAAGTCTCTGAAGAAATCAATTAAAGTGGGTCAAATACCTCAACATTAATCCAGTTACACTGAACCTGATAGAAGAGAAAGTAGGAAGTAGTCTTGAATGCATTGGCACCAGACATCACATCCTAAATATAACAGCAGCAGCACAGACACTGAGAGCAACAATTAATAAATGGGATCTCTTAAAGCTGAGAAGCTTTTATAGGGCAAAGAACATGATCAATAAGACAAAATGACAGCCTACAGAATGGGAAAAAATCTTCATCAACCTAATAATCTGACTCCAGAATATATAAAGAACTCAAGAAATTAGACATCAAAATGCCCAACAGTCCAATTAGGAAATGGGCTATAGAACTAAACAGGGAATTCTCCACAGAGGAATCTCAAATGGCTGAAATACATTTAAGGAATTGCTCAACATCCCTAATTATCCAGGAAACGCAAATAAAAATGACTCTGAGATACCACGTTACACCTGTCAGAATGGCTAAGATCAAAAACACTCAAGACAGCTTATGTTGGAGAGGATGTGGAGCAAGGGGAACACTCCTACACTGTTGGTGGGAATGCAAACTTGTACAGCCATTTTGGAAATCAGTATGGCACTTTCTTAGAAAGTTGGGAATCAACATAGATGTCCTTCAACTGAAGAATGGATAAAGAAAATATGATACATATACACAATGGAGTACTACTCAGCAGTAAAAAACAATGACAGCATGAAATTTGCAAGGAAATGGATGGAACCAGACAATATAATCTTGAGTGAGGTAACCCAGACTGAGAAAGACAAACATGTTATGTTCTCACTTATAAGTGGATACTAGATGTAAAGCAAAGGATAACCAGACTGCAACCCACTGCTTCAGGGCAGCTAGCTAGCAGGGAGGACCCTAAGAAGGATTCATGGATTGCCCAGGGAAGGAGAAATAGATGAGATAAACATGAGCAAAGTAGGGTGAGGCAGGGTAATAGAGTGCAAGGGATGAGGCATGATAATGTAGGGAAATCGGAGGTTCGAGCTGGAACAGGGGCAGAGTGGGGGAGCAATGAAAGAGATAGCATGATAAATCAAGATGTTATGGGAATAGAGAGACTCAGAGTGCTACAGAAGGCCCCAGGAATCGACAAGGATGACCCCACCATAGACTACTGGCAATAGTCAAGAGGGTTCCTGAACTGGCCTACTCTGGTGATGAAATGGCTGAATACTTTAACTATCATCATAGAGCTCTCATCCAGTAACTGATGGAAGTAGATACAGAGATCCATGGCCAGGTGCCAGTCCAATCTCCAAGATTCCAATCAATGAGAAAGAGGAGGAATTCTGTGAGCAAGGGACATGGAGACCATGATGGGAAAAAGTACAGAGACAACTAGCCAAACTAGTGGAACTGCATGAACTATGGACCAATAGCTGAGGAGCCCTCATGGTACTAGACTAGGCCCTCTGGTTAGGTGAGACAGTTGTTTAGCTTGAACTGTGTAGGAGGCCCCCAGGCAGTGGAATTGGGACCAATCCTAGTGCATAAACTGGCCCTTTTCAGCCCAATGCCTGTGGTGAGAAACTTTGTGCAGCCTTAGTGCAGGGAGGCAGGGCTTGGACCTGTGTCAATTGAATGTACCAGGCTCTGCTGACTCCCCATGGGAGACCTTGCCTTGTTGGAGGTGGGAATGGTGGGTGAGTTGGGGGGGGAGACTGGGTGGTGGGGAGAGGGAGGAAAGGGGAATCTGTGGTTGGTATGTAAAATGAATAGAAAATCTTTTAATAATAAAAATATAAAAAAAGATAATTGCATTATGTTGTTAAATGAATGGTACAGCTACAATACCTTGTCTGGATTGCAATATAAGTGAAGAATGTTCCAACAAAAATAATCTCAAATATATATCAATATACAAAATTTGTATACTATATACAACAGTCCAATCCCATGTAAAATATTTAAAACTAGTTGTTGCTTTTTACAAGTGGATTAAAATAATCTACCCTTTTATTTTATCATATCCATGTTCTCCCTTTTTTCTCTTCATAATCTACCCTTTACCTTATCATATTTGTATCTTTTTTTCAGAGTATATTCAATAAGGTACCTTTAATTATGTCTATATTCTTTTTCTCCTTTTTCTTTTTTTCAAACAAGAATCCTAAATCTAAACCCCTTTGTTTTGTTTTTTTTTCCTGACCATTATCAGTTAACTTGTAACCAAACATCATAAACAATGACAATTATCCATAACCCACTGAAGGATCAAAGACCACCCATCCCACCTCTTGGGAATGTGGGCATCTTTTTCTTAAAATTACTTCCTGCTGTCTGGGGGTGACTGCCTCTTTAGGGGGTCCTGAAAAAAACTTGTTATTTGTTAAGTCCTGGGAGAGGTAGCTGTATCATTTATTGTTCAGTTTTCCATAATGGGAAAATGCAGAGCTTGTCTTGCTTGAGTAATCTGTGAGGCTAGATTACCTCAGCTAGCTGTCTCAAAAACTGTCCTGAGCAGTTTGTGCTCCAAAACCGATCTTTGGGTGGTGTTTTTCTTCTCAGTAGTATTTTCATCATCCTGATGCAATCATTGTTGTGGGGCTGCATCTTCTTTTTGCAGACTTCAAAGGTCACATTAGGTCAGATAATTCCTTTCATTCAAATTTTTTTCCCAGTAGTTCTTCCTTCTTCTTTGGATGCTTATTTGTCCAAAGGTCTTTAAATTCTTCAAGGTGGTTGTTTTTATTATCCTGAAGTGACAACAACAAAACACTTTCCCAACCCTAACTTTGGGGAGTTTACAAATCTAATCCTTTTAAATAAATCAATTTTGATTTATGGTTTTTCCTGAAATTTTTGTTTTCTCTTCTATAGCTTTTCTATCACCCCAAGCAGTATGGTTTTTTATAATGGGCATTAGGTTCTTTAATTGCTCTGAGATGGAGTTTCTCTCACAGTGATAGGAAAAGACTGGACTGAATATGGCATGGGGGCCTGTGAGAGGCCCCTTAAGGAGTTTCCCAATGGCAAAGGCAAAGGATTACCTTGTTTGTACCTTGTTCATCTACATTTGTTATTCAAATGTTTTCCTTTTCCACACCTTCTACATAGTCCAGATGGGAGGGACATTCTGTTGGGATTATTCCTTGAGAAAATATCATTTCTAGGAATGCCCTGTTTAAAGTCCCTTTTTAGGTGATGCTGGTTACCATATTTGAAATATCTGACATTACTATTTAAACCTCTGGAAATCACCTCTTCTATTCAAGTATCATCATGGTCATGAGATGCAATATCAATTGTATCTCAGATCTGTTCCTTAATGGGTGCTGATCTTGCATTTAATTGCATAATTACCCTTTAGCATTGTGAATTAGCATTTTCAAAAGCCAGAGATTCAATTATTATTTGTCTAGCTTCTTAATTTTGTATCACTCTATTTACTGCTGAAGAAAATCTTTTTAAGAAATCTGTGAAGGTTTCTTTTGAGCCCTGTATAACTTGTAAATGACTCAATTTTCTTTCCTACTTCTTCAATTCTATCCCAAGCATTCCAGGCTGCCATTTGGCATAAAATTAGGGTGCAATCATAATATAAAAATTGTCTTTGTATATCAGCATAATTGCCTTCTCCAAGAAGTTGATCTTGGGAAATTTTCATACCTCTCTTCCTATATCCTTGTTTAATGGTCTTAGCCTCATCTTTCCACCAGATCATCCACTGTAACTGGGGACCAGCCTCTAAGACTACTGTAACAAAAATTTTCCAGTCATCAATAATTCTCTTACAAGTTGACTATGAGTTTAACATTTGGTTCACAAACAGAGAATGCATACCATGTGACACCATAGATTCTTTTATAGTCCTCAAATCTAACATTTGCACAGAGTCCACTCAGCTCATACACAGCCTTTAGCATTTGGCAGTTCCTGTATGGATATAATAAAATTGGCTGTTTGAAAGCCTTAGGCTGTTTATCTGTAACCATATAATGCAATGCTGAGAATGGTTCACCTTTAAATTTCTCTATGATCTGTTTTAAAAAGTTTTTCTAAAATTTTTACCTTGGCCCTCACATGAACCAACTTTTTAAATGATAAAACAGAAATGATAAAAAATAATATTTATAATTGATATTACATCTATCTCATCAACATTAATTATCCTCTCATTTAGTGGTTCCATTTTCAGACTGCCTAATATGTTTTCAAATAGAGACTAACCACCCTTCATTGTAAAAATGTTTTCCATTTTTTTTAATGTGGGGAAATTATCTTTTATCTAATTCCTCCCTTTAAGAAATCTTAATTGACTCACCAACTCTGCTGACTGCATAGAATATTAGAAGCCTAAGAGGATTGCAAGGCAGCTACCTAGTGTGGTTGCAGCCCAAGATGGGAATCCAGGGAGAGCCCATAACCCACCAGAAAAATAAGTGAAAGACCCAGTTATCTGTATCCAGCTGGTTAGGGATTCTGGCCCCTGTGGGGTGGAAACTCAGGCCGTGTTCAGCTCAGGACTGAGCTGGGGCCTGAAAGGCAATGAAAAAGTGGGTTTTTCATGAATTTGTGGCACAAAGGTTGAGTGCCAGATGCAACACGAATCTTTTTTTTCCAATTTTTTCCTATTTTTTTATTTATTATATTTGTGTTTTAATTTTACACATCAGCCATGGGTTCCCCTGTCCTCCCCCTCACTCCCCCACCTTCCCCCCAGCCCCTCTCCTCCATTCCCATCTCCTCCAGGGCCAAGACTCCCATGGGGATTCATTTAAACCTGGTGGATTCAGTACAGGCAGGTTCAGTCCCCTCCTTCCAGGCTGAGCAAAGTGTCTCTGCATTAGCCCAAGGTTCCAAACAGCCAGCTCATGCACTAAGGACAGGTCCAGGTCCCACTGCCTGGGTGCCTTCCAAACAGTTCAAGCTATTCAATTGTCTCACTTATCCAGAGGGCCTGCACGAGCTGGGAGCTCCACAGCCCCTGGCTCATAATTCATTTGCTTCCATTTGTTTGGCTATTTGTCCCTGTGCTCTTCCCATCTTGGTCTCAACAATTTACACTCTTACAGTCCCTCCTCTTTCTCAACAATTGGACTCCTGAAGCTCCACCTGAGACCCGGCAGAGGATGTCTGCATCCACTTCCATCAGTTATTGGATGAGAATTCCAGCATGACAGTTAGGGTGTTTGGCCATCTGATCACTAGACCAGGTCAGATCAAGCTTTTTCTTGACCATTGCCAGCAGTCTACAGAGGATATATCATTGTGGATTTCTGGAGACCTCTCTAGAACTCTGCCTATTCCTGTTTTCATATGGTCATCATTTATTATGGTCTGTTATTCCTTGTTCTCTCTTTCTTTTCTTGATCCAGCTAGGATCTCCTGCTCCCCTAAGCTTTCTTTCCCTTGAACCTTGCCCTTTATTACTCCCACTGTCGTCCAAGTTCTTCATGTAGATCTCTTCCATTTCTCTGTCATTGGGTGATCCCTGTGTCTTTCCTAGGGTCCCATTTTCTAGGTAGCCTCCCTGGAGTTGTGTAGCAGTCTAGTCTTCTTTGTTTTACATCTAGAATCCTCTTATGAGTGAGTACATACCATGTTTGTCTTTCTGAGTCTGGGTTACCTCACTCAGGATGATTTTTTTCTAGATCCATCAATTTGCCTGGAAACCTCATGATGTCATTGTTTTTCTCTGCTGAGTAGTACTCCATTGTGTATGTGTACCATATTTTCTTTATCCATTCTTCAGTTGAAGGGCATCTAGGTTGTTTCCAGGTTCTGGCTATTACCAACAATGCTGATATGAACATAGCTGAGCAAATGCCCTTGTGGTATGATTGAGCATTCCTTGGGTATATGCCCAAGAGTGCTACATCTGGGTCTTGGGGGAGATGGATTCCCAATTTTCTAAGGAAGCGCCAATTGTTGAGAAAGAGGAGGGACTGTAAGAGTGTGAATTGTTGAGACCAAGATTAGAAAAGCACAAGGACAAATAGCCAAACTAATGGAAACACATGAATTATGAACCAAAAGCTGTGGAGCCCCTAACTGGATCAGGCCCTCTGGATAAGTGAGACAATTGAATAGCTTGAACTGTTTGGAAGGCACCCAGGCAGTAGGACCTGGACCTGTCCTTAGTGCATGAGCTGGCTGTTTGGAACCTTGGGCTAATGCAGAGACACTTTGCTCAGCCTGGAAGGAGGGACTTCCTGTACTGAATCCACCAGGTTGAATTGAATCCCCAGATGAGTCTTGGCCCTGGAGGAGATGGGACTGGAGGGGAGGGGCTGGGGGAAAGGTGGGGCCAGGGGTGGGATGGGGAGGACAGGGGAACCCATGGCTGATATGTAAAACTAAAACACAAACATAATAAAGAGGAAAAAAAGAATATCTGAGCCAGGCAGTGGTGGCTCATGCCTGTAATCCCAGCACTCAGGACACAGAGGCAGGTAGGTCTCTGTGAGTTTGAGGCCAGCCTGGTATCCAAAGTGAGTTCCAGGAAAGGTGCAAAGCTACACAGAGAAACTGTCTCAAAAAACCAAAAAAAAAAAAAAGTATATCTGGAGTTAACATGATGAAGATGGTACACCTGAACTTCATGGAGTTGCCTGGAGTAATTATTGGATTGTCTAATGCCTGTTCCGGAGGCATAATTTTGGCTATAGTATCAGTGAACAGAGAAATGAACATCTCAAAAGGTTCACTGCCTCTTTGTTTTTTTTATTAACCCCTCCCTTCACCAGGAAGGAACATGTGAAGCAGGGAAATTTCTCCAAGCAGCAATAACCATATCAGAAATTAAATGCAAACCTTTTAAGATGTTTTCAGGTGTTCCAATGAAGGTTTATTGTTTTCATCTTCTTCACCCATGTGAATAACAGGGATGCATCTTAAAAGAGGATGTCCAGATAAAGCTGCTTCCCAGGCAGTGCTATAAATGCCTAAAACTTCTGAGCTATAATGTTTAAGTTTTTCTTTTTCTTTTTGTAAGTACGGCAGATGGCTTATTGTAAGGGAGGCCAGTTTTTATCATTATATCTTGCAGCTTCTTATTCTAAATCATAGGCATTTTGAGAATCTAAAGGCTCCTTAGAAACATCCTCAGGTCATATTCTTCAGAATCATTATCTAACAGATGAATTAAATCCCCATGATTTAAGAAAGTAAGTTTAGAAGGAGCTTTTATGTGAACAGGAGTCTTAATGATTCCATACCCTTTAACAAGTGATACTTTTCCAGAAACATAGTTGGAGAGATCTGTCTCTCTTTTTGCAGACACAGTTTGCTTAGTAAATCCCTACAAAGAAAATGCCTGAAGAGGCACCTCTTCATAGGCATGTTTAGTGTACCAACATCTTATATTTTTCCAACTTTGTCCCAAACTCCTACGTCTAAAGTTCTATGATCTGGAAACCAAGGGTAGCTTTTTTCACAAACTGTAAAAAACCAGAAAAACTGTTTTAGGACTTTATAACTTTCTTTTTTTCAAAAACTTTTAAGGATATCAATAAAAATTTGTCTACCAGAAGAGTTAGCATGTTGCATTTTTATTTTTCATTACTTCTCAGTCTCTTTTTCATTTTTTTTATTAAGAAAATTTCTACTCACTCCTCATGCTATCCACAAACCCTCCTCCTCCTTCTCAAACCACCCAGAAACCCCACATCCCCAAAATCAAGGTCTCCCATGGGGAGTCATCAGAGCCCTGCACAATGAGCCTAGGTGGGTCCATGCCTCTTCCCACTGCACTGAGGCTGTGCAAGGTGTCACACCACAGGCATCAGATTCCAGAAGCCTGCTCATAGACCAGGGACAGATCCAAATCCCCCTGCCTTGGTGACCCCCAAACAGTTTGAGCCAAACAAATGTCTTCTGTATCCAGAGGACCTAGTCCAGTACAATGGGGGCTCCACAGCCACCAGTCCACAGTTCATGGGCTTCCACTACTGTGACCAGTCATCTCTGTATGTCCTCCCATCATGATCTTGATGTCTCTCTCATCAAATGGATTCCTGGAGCTCAGCCTGGTGCCTGGCTGTGGATCTCTGTATCTGCCTCCATCAGTCACAGGACAAAGGCTCTATGATGACAGCTACATTATTTGCTACTCTGGACACTAGAATGGACTGGTCCAGGCACCCTCTGGACCACTGCCAGCAGAACAAGGTGGATTCTTGAGAGGCTCTCCAGAACCCTGCCTCTCCCAGTTCCCATGATGTCCTCATCTATCATGGTATCTTCCTCCTTGCCATCCCATTCTGTCCTTACCCAGCCTTTTCTTACACTGGGGTATCTGCAGTATTCTTAGAGAGGTCTTTCTTGCACCAAGACAGTGAGGTGGAACCTTACGCACAGGCAGATTTTTTTTTTTGTCACACAAGACACTCCAAAGTAACCACATAGAGGCTTAATATTAATAATAAAGTCTTGGCCAATAGCTTAGGCTTATTACTACCTAGTTCTTACAACTTAAAATAACCCATTTCTATTACTCTGTGTATTGCCATGTGGCTCATGGCTTTTCCTGTCTTCCAGCATGACTTGCCCTCTCTGTTTCCTGGTGACTGTTGTCCTTCCTCCTCCTATCATTCTCAGTTTGGCTGTCCCATATATACTTTCTTCCTGGCTTCCATCCAGTAAGTTCCTTATTAACCAATGAGATATTTATGAATCCAATTGATGAGAGAAAATTGTTTATTTTGTTTTAAAAGTAGATTTAATAATCTACCCTTTTATCCTGTCATTTCTAAGTCCTCCACATTTCTTTTCAGAACAAAATCCTTGAGTCTAACCTCCCTTGTTTAGCTTTTTTTCCTGATCATTATGATAACAAGTTGTAACCAACTCCCTTTAAATTATAATAAATATCCATTACTATATTTTTTGAAATTTGTGCATTGTTTTCTAGACTATTTTCTATGGTTTAGAGGTACTGGTGATATTTGGACCCTAGGGAAATTTAGGGTATTAGCTAAATCTTGGTTGTAGTAATCTGTGAGGCTGGATCATCTCAGCTAGCAGCCTTAAAACTGTTCTGGATGTGGAACTCTGATGAAACTGCAACAGAGGTATTTTGAGATGTTGGATCATCTGGGGCATCTGTTTTCATTGGTGTCTCCTCTTCTTGTTCTGAAAATATGTAAACTTTTAACTGTAGCATACATATCTCTATTAATATAAGTATATACTGTGCATGGTAAACATCAGCCAAAGATGATTTTTTATTTATGTTTATGTCAGTGAAATATATATCACATGTTTTATAGTTTTTCTAGGTCTCTTTCTTTATGCTTATAGCTAGATTTTCAAGGGGTCTTCTTCCGTCAAACCTGATCACCTTTAACTTTGAAAGAAATTATAGCCTTTTAATTTCTGTGGAAATAAAAGCAGAGCCTCTTTCCCATAGTAACACACCTGAAAAAAATAGGAGATGAAATCAGCACAAGCCTTCAGACAATGTGAAATAGTTCCCAGGCTTCTGACAGGTTTTTAACAATGTCTTAGAGGCATTATTGGCATTCTCTTAGGCCAGTTGTTTAATAATTATTTCTTCAGCCTGTTCTTGAGGTATAATTTTGGTCACAGCATCAGTGAGCCAAGAAATAAACATCTCAAGGCTCATCCTCTCTTTGTTTTATATTAACCATCCCCCAGGAAGAAATATGTGAGGCAGGCAAATTTCTTCAAGCAGCAATAACCAAATGAGAAAACAAATACACAACCTTTTAAGGCATTTTTACTGTTGCCTAGAATAAATCCATTGGTCTACTCTCAATAGCATAGAAAGATCTATATCATTTTCTCACTTTCTGATGCAAACTTCCTTTTTTTGCTCCTTCCTCATATTCTACCTTCCATGATAACAAGTGTTGTCTTGGTAGGCACACTTTAGCCAATTGATACCAATCAATAGGAGGGAATCAGTAAGTACCAAGGTACTCCAAAAATGTTATAAAATAGGGTGAAACGACACCATACCTGGCAACTGCTTTCATTACCATTTCGACAAACTTAGAAGGCAGTAGTTCCCAAGAAGTTTCATTATTTTCATCCCCTTCACTCACATAAATAACATGGTAGCATCTTAAAAGAGGATGCCCAGATAAAGAAAGCTGCTTCACAGGCAGTGCCAGAAATCCCTAAAACTCCTGTGTTATAATGTTTAAGCCTTCCTCTTTTTTTCATAACAGGGGCAGATGACTTATTATAAGGGGGAGGCTAATCTTTACCATGATATCTTGCAGCATCTTCTACTAAATCATAGGCATCATGAGGGTATAAAGATTCCTTAGGAATACCATCAGGGTCATATTTCTTGGAATCAATATCTAACAAATGAATTTTATACCCGTGCTTTTAGATGGGAGGCTTAGAGGTTTTATGGGAACAGAAATCTTAATAGTTCCATTGTGGTAATATTTTGTTTGTACTCTTACAAATAAAGCTTGCTTGAAGATTAGAGTGTGGAGCTAGCCATTAGCTAACCACAAAGGTGTGGAGGTCTTTAAAGACAACAGACAGGAAGTGATATGGCTGGTCAGAGAAGGAAAGTGATAAGGTAGGGTAAACACAGGAGCTCAGCCCGTTCGGTCTGAGGTTTGGTAGGAGTAAGAAGTCTCTTTAGTGTCTGGCTCTTTTACTTCTTTGATCTTTCAGTATTTACCCTGATATTTTGACTCTGGTTTTTTATTATTAAGACCAATTAGAATTTGTGCTTCATCTGGCATCACATTTTGGGACAAAAATTTACAAAAAAAGCCACCTGCCAGTGTCTTTGCAGCCACAGGCATAGGCCAGAGCTGTATGTGACTGGAGTCACTGTTCCCAATGGCTAAGATTTCCTTTCTTTTACTCAAGCCCTCTTTGCAAGTTTGTGATTTTCCTTTTGCAACTTCTTTGCAGCAAACTACACAGTTTTTTTGGGCTCTGAATACTGTGGGAGTTAGACTCTCATTATTGGCCAGGTCTTCCTTTAGGCAGCTACTGCCACACATACTTCTTCCCAATGACCTCAAGTGTACATTTTTTCAGCCAATAGATTCCCTCTCCTGGTGGGTTGTGGGCTTTCTCTGTACTCCATTTTGGGTGTTTCTGGTTCTGCAGCTGGGGTCTTACTGTCTCTGGTCCTGGAGACGGGGAGTTAGTAGACACAGAGTCAACAACACAGACTCTGGGAGGTTTGCAAGCAATCTCATTTATTAAACAAAGGGCTGAGGTTTATATATGTGTTTTTTGGGTAGGTTTGGCCCCTAGCTGCTATGGCATTTCTTGGTTGGGTCTGGGCTGTACATCATCACCTTTTGGTTTGGAGTTTATAGGTCAGGTTTACTCTGGCCAGAGTGCTCTCTGTGCATGTCACAGCTGTTTGCTCTCTGTTTGCTTAAGGCATGACCCAGTGCTTCAGTCTTAACTGCCTCATACCACCCCTTTTATTTTATTTTGTGACTCCTAGTGGGAATTAGAGTTCTTTACTCTAATCTAGTTGTCTCCATCTCAGGGATCCTCCCCAGCATTTGGGCCATGCCTGTTTTGTTAGCCTGCCTGACAGGCTCTTACCTATCTTTGACTTCAGCACTGGAAGGGTGGTCCCTGGAGAGTGCCTAGGGTCTAAAAGTTACAGACAAAGTCATGAATTTCCATAAACCATGCTCTTATTACTTCCTTAGGGGGGTGATGACCAGGGTGTTCCAGAGCAATTAGCAGTTGCAGGGTCATTTTGTTGACATGGTACTGCTGGGAAACATGCTGTAGGAAATACTTAAACAACAGACTTATTAAGAATACCATTCCCGCTGGGTGGTGGTAACACATGCCTTTAGTCCCAGCCCTCAGGAGACAGAGGCAGGTGGATCTCTGTGAGTTAGAGGCCAGCCTGGTCTACAGAGTGAGATCCAGGACAGGCACCAAGAGAAATCCTATCTCAAAAAACCAAAAAAAAAAAAAAAAAAAAAAAAAAAGAAAAGAAAAGAAAAAAAAGAAAGGAAGGAAGGAAAAATAAGAGTACCATTCCCCCTATCAATCTGCAGGCTATAATTTTTGAAGAGTCAAAGATCGATTTTATGTGATCCCAAATTTGAGCAAAGAATGCTATAGACACCTCCAGTGGTTTCATATGTGAGGAGTTCAGCTTTAAGATTTCATTAGAGACTTTTACCATAAGGTTTAAGAACTCTTTGTTCCATAGTCCCAACATGATTTCTATTAACTAACTCCTGGATTGTGTTATATTTGAAACTGGGAAAGGGATTAAACAAAAGGAGGAAAATTGGGGATTACAGTTTCCTCTTACCAGCCATCTTAATGTCTGGACTTTTTCATCTAATAAATCTATTTACTATTGTAAATTAAGTATAGCACAATGAATATAGGCATTAATTAGCTGTTGAATGCTTAATGCTCTGGCTGATTCTTCTATGGCCATGTTAAGTGTAGAGGGGGTGGCCCCCATTTGGATCAGGAGGTCTGTTGTTGCCACCACACCTGCCACAGCAAGCATAATAGTGGCCATTATTATTAGTGAAATTATTAAGGCCACTCCACGTAGTTAAAAGGGAGGTTTGTTTTGTGGGGTAACTTACAAATGAAGGGGTAGGTTGCAGGGTCTGGCAAAGGTATAGCGCAGTCCAGCGGTGTTCTCTGGAGAACTCTGCTCAGTCTACCTCCAGCGTCCAGGGTCCCGGAACCAAGAGAGAGACCTCCTCTTGATCCTTGGTCTTCTGCTTCCTCCTCTGCCCTGCCTTGTGGGCGTGACCATTACCAAAGCCTCAATGGGGGTTGGAACTTCCAGGCCAATGCTGGGATGGCTATCCACTACATCTCCCCCTTTTGTCTAAATAAGAAAGTTCTAACCTAATACAAGACTATATACAAAGAGATGGTTATCAAATATTGTCCAGGAGTAATGAGGGATAATGACCTAGATAAGTTGGAATTACAATAAGTGCAAACAATATCAAGCAAATAACACATAGTAAAATCCAGGGAAGTTTAGGGGATGGGTAGGTGGCATGTTACTAAGATCATTCCAAAAGGTGTCCTATCCTAAAGAACCTGAGTCTAATACCTAATATATTCTACCTAAGATATTATATATGTATATGTACTAAGTTTTAATTATACCTGCTAATCTTCAACCTCATCAAAGACCTGAGAAGGAATATAATAATACCTGAGAAATGGGAGAAGAATGCAAACAACTTTCGGGAGTCTTGCAAGAGTAGACAGAGACAGCTAGCAGCCTGGACAGTCACCTAATGTTTCTCAGCATCGTTGGTGCATTCAAATTGGCTATAGGCCTAGAGTATCTGACAGATCATTTTCAGAAGCAGGAATTCTGAAAGACCATCTTACCCTGTCTTGGCAAAGTATAGCGGTCGCTTTTCTTGTGTCCCACTTGTCCAGAAAGGACAGCATTTGTACTTTCAGCAGTTGAGGCAAGGGCAGTTCTTTGCCCAGTAGACCATTTTGTGCCAAGAAGACAAACTTCCAAATGGAAATGTCTTAGAAGCCCAACATTCTCTTGGGATCAAATTGGTGCTGCCAGGAGCAATTGTGTCTCACGTCAACAGAATTCTAAGTTATTTAAATGCCATGTTCTCTACGTCCATGAAGTGTTTGAAGATTACCTGTCCATCTGACCTATGTATTTATAAATCTGGATAACCTAACTAACATAATTATAGAGATGACAAGCATAGGTGACAATAACTCTGTAAGTCTTATCTACCTAAACAACCTAAGGACTAAGCTTCCTATAAATAAGGCAAACAGTCTGTAAGAGAATGTACAGTAAAAGGACAATGACTTTAAATTGTGACAACACACAAAATATCTTTAAGAGAGGTAGGAATGTATAGTGCAATATGCAATATGATAATAATCCTAAATATATATCAGTATACAGAATATCTTAAACAGAAGTAGAACATACATACAGTATGACAGATATAAATTCACATTTGTATCAATATACAAATATTTCAAATAAGAGTAAAAATATGTGTACAATATAACAAACATAGTTCTGTATTTGTATCAATATACAAATTATCTTAAATAAGAATGTAAAAAGTTTATATTTGTATCAACATATAAGAATTCATAACAGTGCAAAGGCTGCTATATTACTAAATTTGTTTACTAATGTATATGACAGTCTACCATAATATCTTATACCTATCCATTCCATTTCTTCTTTTCCCTTTTTTTGAGACATATTTTCTTTCCTTAAGGAGAGTACTGAGTTTAACAGTTTCTCCTACCCCAAACCCTAGAACTATTATCCATAACCCTGAGAAATATGAAACCTTAGGGATAAGGGGCGTCATTTTCTTAGAATTGCTTCCTGCTATTTAGGGGGCAATGGTATCTCTGTTGGGTATTGTGATCAGATACTTAAATCTCAGTTAGACTAACTATAGATTCTGCAGCAACTCTCAGAGTAATGGGTAAGATTGTCTGAAATTCTGGCAAGAAGTATAGTATGATGATGATTACCATTGTTTCATTCTGGATTGGGTAGAGTTGTTGTTGTTGGGACCACATCTTCCTTCTGGAGACTTCAGAGATTGCCATTGGAAAAAACATATTTTTTATCAGAATGGAAGGTTTGGATTTAAAGATATCATGACATGTAAGAAAGGATTCCAAGAAATCAAGAGTAAGCATAGAGAGAATTAGAATCTTGAAGATAATGGTCCCTTATAATTGGTTTCCTTCTGTCTCACACCAGAGGGCTCTTCTGATATGGGACTGAAGAATCTCTCAACCTTTTCTTTTATCAATATGCTTGGGTTTAGAGAAGGAGTGAACCAATTCCATCTCCAAAGCCAGCTTGGTTTATAATTAAATTGGAACCACAACTATTCTAGATTGATAGAGATATAGATGTTAGACAGTGATATCTTACCCTGTGTAGATTGGTACCAATAGATTCTTTCTTTCTGTTGTAAACAACTGGATATCCAAGGCCTTATGATTTCTGGAAGATGGGTATTTCCATTATCCTGGAAAGACAAAAACAGAATCCTACCACAACCTTTGATTGTTAAATTTTTCTTACAACCTGAGGAGATGTCACATTGCTGGATGATCTTTTACTTCTCCTCATCAAGGGGTTTCTCCTGTTTGAATCGAATTTTTATTAATTTTGTTGGTATCCATAGCTTTTCTTCTCCTGTGGAAACGAAAGCAAAACCCCTTCCCCAATGTAGGACATATCCAGGTTTCCATTCTGAGGTCAACACATCTTTGAAATAAACCTGTTGGTTTAGCTCAGGAGTTTTGTCTGTCATCCAATGTCTCTCCGCAGCTGTTGTTCCTTTCTCATCAGCACTGAGAAAATTCAAGGTTTAAAAAGCACTATGCAATCTATTTCTAGGAGTCATTGTTACCTGTTGCTGTTTATTTAGCATATCCTTTAAAGTTCGATTGGATCTTTCTATGACTGCTTGGCCTGTGGGATTGTGTGGTATACCTGTAACATGCTTTATATTGTAATAAGCAAAGAACTGTCTCATTTTATTGGAGACATATGCTGGGGCATTGTCTGTCTTAATTTGTACAGGTATTCCCATGATGGCCATAACTTCTAATAGGTGTGTAATCAGAGAATCAACCTTTTCAGAACTCATAGGAGTTGCCCACTGAAATCCTGAATAGGTGTCAATGGTATGGTGTACATACTTTAATCTTCCAAATTCTGCAAAATGAAACACATCCATCTGCCAAATTTCATTTCTTTGTATACCTTTTGCATTGCTTCCTGCAGGTAATGGAGTTTGGTTATAGAAGGAACAAGTAGGACATTTTTTCATAATATCCTTAGCTTGTTGCCAAGTAATGGAGAAATCCTTCTTCAAACCTTTGCTATTTACATGGTGTTTCTTATGAAATTCTGAGGCTTCTAGCACATTACCTATTAGTAACTGATCAATCTCATCATTACCTGTGCTAGAGGTCCTGGCAGACCTGTATGGGATCTGATATGTGCTATATATATATATATATATATATATATATATATATATATATATATATATATATATATGATGTTCCCTTTTTCTGATGATTTCCTGCAATTGTATGAATAATGAAGTTAATTCTGTATTATCAGGAATAAATTCAGCAGTTTCAATGTGTAAAACAACTCTCTCTGCATATTGAGAGTCAGTGACTATATTGAGGGGTTCTATGAAGTCCATCAGTACCATAAGAACGGCATACAGTTCTGCCTTTTGTACAGAGCTGTATGGAATTTGTACCACTTTACTCAAGTCTGCTGATTTTTATCCTGCTTTCCCTGATTTATTTGCATCAGTATAGAATGTGAGGACTCCAGAAATTGGCTTGTGTTGTACAATGTGAGGAAGGACCCATTCAGTCTTCTTTATGAATTCTATTCTCTTGCTTTTGGGATAATGGTTGTTAATCTCTCCCAAAAAGTTACTGCAGGCTCTCTGCCAGTATTCATGATCTTTCCATAGTGATGAAATTTCCTCATTAGTTTAAGGTACCACAATTTCTGCAGGGTCAATTCCTGTTAACTGACGAAGTCTTAATTTACCTTTTTGAATCAAATCAGAGATCTTTTCTATATAAGTCTTTAATTTCTTATTTGGTTTACGTGGTAGGAATATCCATTCCAATATAATATCTTCCCTCTGCATAAAAATACCTGTGGGGGAATGTCTGGAGGGGAATATGACAATAATGCATTTAAGTTCTGGATCCACATGATCCACATGTGCTTGTCGAATTGTCTTTTCTACTAGAGCCAATTCCTTCTCAGCTTCGGCTGATAATTCTCTTCGACTATTTAATTCTTCGCCCCTTCTAGACTATTAGCCAAATTTTGTAGTCCATCTTTGGGTATTCCCATGATACTCAATAAGTTGGAAATGCTTCCTAACAACTTTTGAAAATCATTAAGAGTCTTTAATCGATCTCTCCTCAGTTGTACCTTTTGGGGTCTAATTTTTTGTAACTCTATCTTATATCCTAAGTAATTAATAGAATCTCCTCTTTGTATTTTTTCAGGAGCAATTAGGAGTCTCCAGCGAGGCAAAACTTTTTTTTACTTCTTCCAACATGCTTTCTAATGTGTCTAACTTTGGATCAGCTAATAGGATATCATCCATATAGTGATAAATTATGGATTGTGGAAACTTTACATGAATTATCTCCAATGGTTTTTGCACAAAGTATTGGCATAAGGTAGGACTGTTTAACATTCCCTGTGGGAGGACCTTCCATTGATATCTGTTGACTGGCTGAGAATTGTTAAAATTAGGAACTGTGAAGGCAAATTTTTCTCTATCATTTTCTTGTAAGGGTATGGTAAAGAAACAGTCTTTTAAGTCAATAACTATTATAGGCCATTCTTTGGGTAGCAGAGAGGGCAAGGGCATCCCAGTCTGTAGGGAGACCATAGGTTGAATTACTTTATTAATAGCTCTCAGATCTGTCAGCATTCTCCAATTACCAGACTTTTTAAATAACAAATTCAGGAGAATTCCAAGGGCTGGTAGATTCTTCAATGTGTTGAGCATTTAACTGCTCTTGAATCAGCTGTTCTAAAGCTTATAGATTCTCTTTTGTCAAAGGCCACTGTCCAACCCAGACAGGTTTATTAGTTAGCCATTTTAAAGGTAAGGCAGTTGGTACTTCTGAGAGTTCAACAGCAGTTGTGCTCTGTTTGTGTACAGCCTGAATGGTTGGTGACTGTTTTTTATAGCATGTTATGATATTATTCCTAGAAACATGCATTGGCTTGTATTCCTTTTCTGAGAGTATAGGAATTTTAATCTGGGTATTCCACTGTTGTAACAGATCTCGGGCCCATAGATTTACTGGTACATTTGCTACATATGGCTTCAGCCTTCCTCTCTGTCCTTCTGGCCCTATGCATTCAACCCATCTCGAACTCTGTTTTATCTGAGATAGGGTGCCAATTCCTAAAGGTTGGACATCTACCTCTTGAAGAGGCCAATTTGGATGCCATGATTTTGGTGTAATTATAGTCACATCTGCACCTGTGTCTACCAGGCCCTCCAGAACCAAGCCATTAATTCGAATTCTAAGCTTTGGTCTTTGTTCATTTATGGAAGTCTGCCAAAATGTTTGTTTTATTGTATTCTTTGTAAACTGTGATTCATCTATCAGAGCTGTTTTATCATCCATTGCAGTATCGTTTTTTACATTAGACACTGGTTTATTCAGTTGTCCTGGAGAGGAATGTCTTCCACAGTGGCTGGGAATGTTCTTATCACATTTGATTTGGAGGTCTGCAAGAGGCCCCCTGAGGCGTTTCCCGCTAGTAAAGGGTTGCCTCGTATATCTATTTTTGATCTGCACTCACTGGTCCAATGTCGGCCTTTGCCACATCTTCTACATAATCTAGGAGGTGGTTGGGGTCTTCTGTTTAGGCTATTCCTAGAAGGAGTATTACTTCTAGGATTACCCCATGTACAGTTTTTACTTATATGACCTGGTGTACCACATTTAAAACATTTGGTACCACCAGGCCTTCTTTCACCTCTGGGATTTGTCTCTCCTATCCAAGCCTCATTACTGTAGTTAAGATATTCAACACTATTAGTATACTGAATCCATTATTCCAAAGGAGCTGATCTGATCTTTAATGGTGTAAGTATTCTTTTGCATTCTGCATTAGCATTGTCGGATTCCAAGGACTCAGTTAATACTTTTCTTAATTCTTTATCTGATACAGCTTTTGTTATAGCTGTGTTCAGCCTTTGTAAAAAATCAGTGAAGGTTTCATGTGGTCCCTGAAATATCTTTGTGTATACCTCAGTTGCTTTTCCAGGTTCTGGATTTTTTTTCCCAAGCATTTAGAGCTGCTGTACAGCATAGGGATATTGTATGCTCATCATAAATGGCTTGTACATTCCTATCAGCGAAACATCCCTCACCAAGTATTTGATCTTGGGAGATCTCAAAACCTCTGAGTTTACCTTGTTGTTCTAAATTTCTTGCCTCTTCTCTCAACCAGCTTTTCCACTGTAACTGCTGGCTATATTCTAGAACAGCTGAAATTAACTGATACCAGTCATCTGGAATGATTCTATTTGAGGTAGACCACGAATTTAACAACTCTTTTACATATGTAGAGTGTATCCCATATGTAACTACTGCTTCCTTTATATTTTTAAAGTCCTTTGTTGAAATTGGTTGTAATGTATATGTCGTATATGGCTCGGGGTGTGTGTCATCTGCTGGCTTCTCATGCATGATAACAGGATAAGCCATTGTATGAGAGCCATTTGGAGATGTTACAACCTGTATGGTCTTGCCCTTCTGCTTATTAGGTCCCTTGTCATGTTTATTGAGAGTTTCCTCCAGGGCTTGTAAATGAGCACCTAGGGTCTGTTCCAGGGAGTAAACCTCTCTTGTAAGGGATTCCAGATTTTTCATGGAATCATGGAAGTTTTTATGTTCTTCTGAAACACATGATTCCATGGACCTTATCAAGTAGTGATAATTTTTCTTCCTTATATATTGTCTGAGTAGCTACAACTTCACTCTGGGGAGTTAGTGTTCTATCCATTAAATACTCATATTTATTATCAATAAAAGCAATTTTGGGTACAAGCTTGTTTTGTAAATTCTGGTTAGCAGATTCCAGAGAGAGAATCTTTTTATGTAAGTCCTGGTCAGCAGATCCCGTAGACAGAATCTTTTTCTGTAAGCCTTCATTGCTATCTTTTAAAGCCTGTATCAGTCCCAATAATGACTCATCTTTGTTTTTGTCATTAAACCAGTGTTTGAACACTGTGTGAATTATTACAATGACTGTCAAAATGGTACAGGCCAGATATGTCTTAGGGAGGTTGTATATTTCCAGGAAAATGTCATTCATCATACAGGCAAAAAGGTTTTTATATTCTTGTGAGGTAATGTTGTCAGCCATATTACAAGAATTACTCAAAATTTGTTAGTCATTTTTAAGGTGTAAAATTATCAAGTACTTTTACTTGAAAGAAGCTTACCTTTCTGTGGTTTCGGGTGGTGCAGTAGCACTTTTCAGCCAGCAGGAGGCGTTGGTATAGCTCCAAAGCAGGGCCTGCTGGTGACCTTGGCTGGTGGCAGCTGAAGGCAGGAGCCAAGATGGTGGGGAGCTGGCACTCAGGGAGGAGTGGGAATGCCTCACTCACAGCAGTTTTCGCTGGTCTAGGGGCTAAGCTAGGGAACTGAGACTGGACTAGCTGCTCCCTTTTTCGGGAATGGAACTGTGTAGGTGTCCCCTGGTTAAATGGAACATTGCAGGTGGGTTTAGGTACCAGCCAGACGGGGAGGAGGCTGAGGGAGGGAGCCGCCTAGGCCTTTGGAATTTGCCCCAGATGAGTGCCTGGTGAAATTATTTTGGCCACTCCACGTAGTTAAAAAGGAGGTTTATTTTGTGGGGTAACTTACAAATGAAGGGGTAGGTTGTAGGGTCTGGCAAAGGTATAGCGCAGTCCGGAGGTGTTCTCTGGAGAACTCTGCTCAGTCTACTTCCAGCGTCCAGAGTCCCAGAACCAAGAGAGAGACCTCCTCTTGATCCTTGGTCTTCTGCTTCCTCCTCCACCCTGCCTTGTGGTCGTGACCATTACCGAAGCCTCAGTGGGGGTTGGATTTCCAGGCCAATGCTCGGATGGCTATCCACTACACATTATGGCTGCTATTATTCCAAAATCTCTTCTTATTCTAGTATGCTCCATCAATTCTACTCTAAGATAGTGTGTTTCATTATTTAGTGTATCCAAATGAAAGCAGGAATATGTACCAACAGTGCATGAAGGTCTTTGTTTGCACTGAACCAGCATATAGTCTTGGTGCATTTTATCTCAGGCTGTGGAGAACTGGCTAATATAAAGAAATAGGGAGTCTTTACATAGATGGGGTGCCCTTTGTAGGTAAAATTCTTTTGTTGTTTAAAAGAAATAGAGGACTCAAATGGTCCATTAGCAGTAAAGGATCCATTAAAATAACATCCTCCCCTTAAAAATAGGAATGCTCTAAAATCTAAGCAAGTGTTGGGTTCACATAGTGGCCAATTGCTAAATATAGGCCTAATGGCCAGTGCTGGGGAGCAGTGAAAGAAATTAAAGTGGCCCAGCATGTCATTGGCCCACAGTGTTTGGAGCCAGATCCATGGGTCCTATTTTCTTTCACTTTGTAGGGCAAGGAGGGAGAGAGACAAAAGTTCCAATTGATTGGCAACTCGATGTCAGTGGGGTAATCTTGCATTTTCCGACAAAAGTGGTCAAGGGGCTATTTAGTGGCATGTGTGCCCTTTGTATGCAAACTTTTAATGGCAGGCCTTGTTAAATTGAAGCCTTGCACTGTTCCTGTAGTTCCATTTTCTTTAAAATCCCCTGTGGAGTAGAAATAAAGGGGAATGAAGCCCGTATTATTGGGGTGCACATCAAAACAGATGGCTTCTGTTAGGTTTACTAGTACAGCAGTATAATTCACCACCTTTAGTGGTGAGCTGAACAAGAGGCCCAAGATTCTATTGGTGGAATATATACTGGGAAAGGAGGGGGCAGGTACCAAAACCAGCATTGGTATTGGAGGGGCTGGGACAAGTGCCCAAAGGTCTTCTGCCTAAACATTGGCAAGTTCAGTAACAGGAATGTTAGCAAAGGAAGAGATCATCCTTAAGATTTTCTTGATCTGTAGCAGGCTGTATGTCTCTGATTGACACCCATATTGGCTTAGCTTGACTCTGTGGAAACACAGTAGCATAGCCTCACTCATGTGTTAATAGGGAGCAGGAAGTTGCCAGAGATTAGATATAGGGTCACTCCATCTTACTAGATGGAGTAGTGTATTTCTGGGGAGAGAGGCCCAGTGCTTATAGGCTTGGATAAGTCCTTTTTCATAAAGTGACAAGAAATTCCTCTTAAACAGAGATTCCAGCAGGGCCAAGTGTGGATCCCTCTTCAATTCCTTAGATTTTTTTTTTTTTTTTTTTGGTAAATCCTTTAATGAGCAGTTTGTTCTTTCAACAATTGCGTGTCCTTGGTTGTTATATGGAATACCTGTGATGTGCTTTATTTTCCATTCTCTAAGGAAATCCTTAAACTGTTGAAAGGTTTATGCTTGGCCATTATATAGTTGGAAAGCTTCTCTCCAGGTACCACCAAGCCCCCATGGTCCCATAACCCAAATATAAAATAATAACTCAGATGCTTATATTACTTATAAACTGTATGGCTGTGGCAAGCTTCTTGTTATCTACTTCTATCTTAAATTAACCCATTTCTGTTAGTCTATATATTGCCACATGGCTTGTGGCTTACCAGTACCTTATATCTTTCTTGTCATGGCCACGTGGCTGGCAGTGTCTCCCCTTCCACCTTCCTGTTCCCTGAATTTTCTTCTCTGCTTGTCTTGCCTATACTTCCTGCCTGGCTACTGGCCAATCAGAATTTTATTTACACAGAGCAATATCCACAGCACTTCCCCTTTTCTTTTTTTTTTTTTAAGGAAGGTTTTAACTTTTACATAGTAAAATTACATATAACAAAACAATTATTAAGCAAGAATTATAGTTACAATACTAAGGAAGATATCCTATCTATCTTATATTTGTGAGTCTAAGGTTTTTATGATTAACTTATCTTTAATCATAACTAAGAAAAATTGTAACTATCTAGCTTCAACTACATCAAAGACCTCAGAAGGATATAATATTACCTGAGAAATGGGAGAAAGATACAGGCAACTTTTGGGAGTCTTGTAGGGTAGACAGAGATAGCTGGTAGCCTGGACAGTCAACTAATGTTCCTTGGTAAAGTTGGGGCATTTGTCTTCAGCCCTCAGGGCTTGAGTCTCTTGGTCATTTGTATCAGTGTCCTGTAGAATGTCTGGCAGTTTCCTCTGTGAAGCAAGAACCCAAAGGACCATTTTGTCAAGCAAAGTTCAGTGGTTACCTTTCTATGGGTCCTGCATGTCCAGTTGATCAAGCAGTCCAGGCAAGAACAGTTTCTTGCCCAAATGGCTATTTTTGCCAAGGTGAAGATAAACACCATATGAAGTGTCTTCAATGCCCATTCAGAAGCTAGCAAGATAATAATTGAATCTTTGGTTTTTGAGAATGCAAATGCAGCATGCAAGAGCATAATCAGGCCATTAAAGGCAAGATCTGCACCCTTGGAAGATTGGATTAGAGACATGGTTAATGTTGAGGCTCATGATCATGATAATACGTGGGTAGGAGAAACAATTTCAAGAGGTTTGAGGAATGTCAGATGTTTTGGTTGTGGAAAGCAAGGACATTTGAAAAGGGACTGTAAACAGGGCACTTCTAGAAACAATATTTCTTCAAGGAACAATGGCAACAGAATGCCCCTTCCTTCTGGAGTATGTAGAAGATGTGGTAAGGGAAGACACTGGACCAATGAATGTAGATCAACAAGGAACAGACAAGGTAATACTTTGCCTCATTCTTTGGAAAACTCCCAGAGGTCCCTCAGGCAGGCCCCTACAGTGAATACAGTTCAGACCTTTGCTGCAATCATAGAGGAGACCCCTACTCAGAGCAGTTAAATGACCAAATGATTTTGGAATAAACAAGGCTACTGAGAGTAATGGAACAACTGAGACAGAGAGAACAGAAAATTCAGGAGAAACCATAAAGAATTTTTTTTTGGCAAACTTCTATAAATGAACAAAGACCAAAATTAACAATAAAAATAAATGGTGTTTTGTTGTCTGGTCTGGTAGACACAGGTGCTGACGTGATCATAATTGCACCAGAATTTTGGCATCCATCTTGGCCTCTTCAGGAGGTAAATGTTCAACTGTTTGGAATTGAAACATTATCTCAAGTGAAACCAAGTGCAAGATGGCTCGAATGTATAGGCCCAGAAGGACAGAGAGGCAGATGAAAACCATATGTGGCTAACATAGCTATGAACCTGTGGGGTCGAGACCTGTTACAACAATGGAATACTCAGATAAACATCCCTCCAACCTCAGAAATAAATCATAAACTAGCACATGTTTCTGAGAGAAGTATTAGAAGGTATTATTCTAATGAGTGGTCACCAGCCATCCATATTATACAAGAACAGGGCATAAAAACTGATGATCTTCCAAAGACACCAACAGCTCTACCTTTAAAATGGTTAACAGACAAGCCTATATAGGTTCAGCAATGGTCTTTAACAACAGAGAAACTCCAGGCTTTAGAAGAGCTGGTAGAAGAACAGTTAAATGCTCAGCATATTGAAGAATCTACTAGCCCATGGAATTCTGTATTTGTTATTAAAAAGAAATCCGGTAAATGGAGAATGGTAACCGACCTTAGAGAAATTACCAAAGAATTCAGCCAATGGCTGCTCTACAATCTGGAATTCCTTTGCCTACTCTTTACCTAAAGGATGGCCTCTCATCATTATCGATTTAAAAGATTGTTTGTTTTCAATACCCTTACAGGAAAAAGACAGAGAAAGATTTGCTTTCATGGTGCCTACTTACAATAATTCTCAACCAATTAAAATATTTTAATGGAGAGTCCTCCCACAGGGAATGGTGTATAGTCTAATCCTGTGCCAATATTTTGTACAACAGCCCTTGGAAGTGATAAAAAATTTCCTAAATCTATAATTTATCATTATATGGATGATATTTACTAGCTGACTCAAATGCAGATACTTTAGAAAGAATGTTTGAAGAAGTAAAGAAAATATTGCCTTGCTGGGATTACAAATTGCTCCTGAAAAGATACAAAGAGGATATTCTATTAATTATTTAGGATATAAAATAGAGCTACAAAAAATTAGACCTCAAAAGGTGCAAATTAGGAGAGATCGACTACAGACTCTTAATGATTTTCAAAGATTATTTGGGGACATTTCTCATCTACAAACTATTGTTGGGGTAAAAAATGATGAACTGAATAATTTGTTCAAAACCTTAGAAGGTGACAAGGACTTAAATAGTCCAAGAGGATTATCACCTGAAGCTGAGAAAGAATTGGCCTTGGTGGAAAAGAAAATACATGAAGGATATGTGGATTGTATTGATCCAAAGCTGGATTGCAATTTGGTTATTTTACATTCTAAGCATTCTCCTACAGGAATATTAATGCAGAGAGAAGGTATTATATTGGAATCATTATTTTTACCAAATAAACCAAATAAAAAATTAAAAATTCATGTGTAAAAATATCTCTGACCTAATTTTGAAAGGAAAATTGAGACTTCGTCAATTAGCAGGAATAGACCCAGCAGAAATTGTTGTACCTTTAACTAAAGAGGACATTGAAAAATTATGGACAGAAAGTGAACCTTGGCAAAGAGCTTGCAGTAAATATTTAGGAGAAATTAACAGCAAATATCCCAAATCAATAGAATTGATCTTATAAAGAGAGCTGATTGGATCTTGCCTCGAATTGTACGTGAAAAACCCATATCTGGAGTTCAGACATTTTATACAAATGCCGACAAACAAGGAAAGGCAGGTTACAAATGAGAAAATTTAAGTAAAATGGTTCAAAGTCCTTATAATTCAGTTAAAAAAATCAGAATTGTATGCTATTCTGTTGGTATTAATGGATTTTTCAGAACCTCTCTACATAGTTACTGACTCTCAGTATGCTGAAAGAGTGGTATTACATATTGAGACTGCAGAATTTATCTCTGATGCTTCAGAATTAACTTCACTATTTATTCAATTACAAGATACAATCAGGGGAAGGAGTCATTCTTTATTTATAACTCACATCCGATCCCAAAATGGCCTGTCAGGCCTTCTAGCACAAGGTAATGATAAGATGGATAAATTATTGATAGGAAATGTGCTAGTGACCTCAGAATTTCATAAAAACACCATGTCAATAGTAAAGGGTTAAAAAAGCATTTTTCCATAACTTGGCAACAAGCCAAAGAAATTGTAAAGAAATGTCCTACTTGTTCCTTGTACAATCATATGCCATCACCAGCAGAATGTAACCCAAAGGGTACTCAGAGGAATGAAATTTGGCAGATGGGTGTGTTTCACTTTGCAGAATTCGGAAAATTGAAATATGTACACCATACTATTGATACTTATTTAGGATTTCAATGGGCGACTTCTTTGAGTTCTGAAAAAGCTTATTCTGTAATCACTCATTTGTTAGAAGTTTTATGGCCATCATGGGTATACCTGCACAAATTAAAACTGACAATGCTCCAGCATATGTCTCTATTAAAATGAAACAGTTTTTTGCTTATTATAATATGAAGCATATTACAGGTATACCACATAATCCTACAGGCCAAGCAGTTATGGAAATTTCCAACAGAACTCTAAAGGACATGCTAAATAAACAGAAAGGGGTAACAAAAACCCCCAGAAATATACTGTACAATGATCTATTAACTTTGAATTTTCTCAATGCTAATGAGAAAGGAACAACAGCTGCAGAGAGACATTGGATAATAGAAAAAACTACAGAATTAAATCAGCCTATATACTTCAAGGATGTGCTGACCTCAGAATGGAAACCAGGATATGTGCTACCTTGGGAACGAGGTTTTGCTTTTGTTTCTGCAGGAGAAGATAAGCTGTGGGTACCATCAAAATTGATAAAGGTTCGATTTGAACAAGAGAGACCTCTTAATTAGAGGAGGTGATAGTTCATCAACTGTCATGAGCATCCAATTTAAACTAATTTATACTGTTAATACATGCCTTTTCATTTAATCAGATATAACTTGCCCAAAGGGAACCTCCCCAAAATTAGTCCTGGGGAAGGATTTTTGTTTTTTGTTTTTTAGGAGAATGAA
Source organism: Onychomys torridus (assembly GCF_903995425.1). NCBI lineage: Eukaryota > Metazoa > Chordata > Mammalia > Rodentia > Cricetidae > Onychomys > Onychomys torridus. The sequence continues at coordinate 8,033,910 of NC_050443.1, forward strand.
GGATAAGGAATCTGAAGAACACTGGACAAATGAGACAACTGAAGAAAAAGGACAAATCGTCTATCCCAGGAAAAAGAGTAAAATGGCCTACTGGTATATCATTTACAAAATTTTATAAATCTTCCTAAATGTTTGTTTCTTCTCTTCTCTAAAAAATTAACACTATTAGTCTTCTTGTAGTCCCAGTTCAATTAAAATTTAAAGCTGACTTTGGAGTTGGAGAATGGCTCTCTCCTTTAAACTGAAGCATGTTGTTAAAAGGAAAATGCAAACTCCCTGTATCATACCAGAAGATAGAGCCATCTTCTGACATGGAACAGGAGAACAACCAAATTAATTAAGGGACTATTCTATTACTAATCTCAATTCTTTGATTGTATTCTGATTCTTTAAACTTTTCTTAAAGTATGAATTTTATATCAAAATTCACGAGATATCTATATCTATATCTATATCTATCTATCTATATATAATTTTGTTAATATAATAATGGTCATATAGAGTACTAATTAATTCTAGAGCAAAGGCTTCCATTAGCTGCCTATACATGTCTTTGTGTTCAAGTCTCTTATCAGTTTTCTGCAGGAAATCACGGCCATGCCTAACATCAACTAAAATCTCCAGGAAGAAGATGGGGCCCCACAACGACAATTCCTCGTGGAAAATAATATCACTAAGCTGACAAACATCATCTACAGATCAGCTTTGGACTACAAAGTACTTAGAGCAATTCTGGGATGGCTAGCTGAGATGATCCAGTTTCAAAGACTACTTGAATAAGGACTTGAGATAAACCCTGAACTTAGAAATTATGGATAACAAAGAATATAGTTACCTTTCCTAGAATTTGACAATTAACCCAAAATTTTTCTTTTCAGAATAAGGATACCTTCACCCATACACAGCAGCAAGCAATTTTAAGAATTACAACGCCCATATTCCCAAAGGGGTGGTGTGGGGCAGGTGGTTTTTTGGTCTTTTAATGGGTTTTTGGTCTGGAATAGATTTCATTGTTTTGGAGGGTTGGTTACAAGTTGTTGTTCAGGATTAGGAGAAGGGCTAGGCAAAGGAGATTAGATTTAAGGTGCTTGTTTAAAAAAAAAGAGAAAAAAAGAGATAGACAATTACTAGATTTAAATACTTTACATTGGATTGGATTGTCTTATATTGTATACAGATTATATATAGAGAGAGATTGAGATTGTTAGAATATGCCATACACATATTTCTAATCTTGCTCAAGATATTGTACTTATACCATTCATTTAACAATGTAATGTAATTTGCTAATCCTTGAATGTTAGTATTACCAAATATTAGGATACATAGAAATGAAAGTTAATAATTAGACACTACAATTGAACTTGTGTCATATTAGGTGTGTTTTCAAGATCAAACAGATATATTTTAGATAGACAGGTCATCTTCAAACCCTTCAGAGATCTACAGAATATGGCATTTAAAATCTTTTCTTTTTGCCATGACTATGAGACATGTCGGCTTCTGGCAGTACCAATCTACTTCAGGGAAAATATGGGCATTGAAGAAGCTGCATATGGAGTAAACTTTCACTGTGGCAAAGTTAGCCACTGGACAACAAAGTATACTTGAATCAACTGCTGACAAACAGGACAGATAGGACATGAAACCAAGGACTACCGATCCTTGCCAAAACAAGTGTGGTTGTGGCTTTAACAAAAGGCATCTTCTGAACCCAGGACAATATGGCACAATCCCTGAAGTGATTGGCCTTTGCAATCTGAAAAAGGTACAGTGCTCTTTTCTTTGAAGGCAGCTGAACAGGGAGTGGGCCTCTGGCTTCTGATGTGCAATTGAACAGATGAGGAAACAGTTATTCTTGAAGAATAACTAAGCTCACTCCTCTCACTAGTAGACTGGCATTTAATAGAGGGATGTGGAGAAGAACAGGAGCCGAGATGAAGCCACATATACACAGCCAAGATAAATGGACAGCAGAATATAAAAAAAATTCAACTATTTCCAGAATTTAAAATCCTGAATCATGACATGACACTAATAGAATTCAAGTGTTTCTGGAACATGGACTGCTTTCACCAAATGTGAGGTCAAACTGTTGACCTTGTGTACATCGTATTTCACAAATGAGTCTGTCAGATACGCTAAGCCTATAGGCTGAAGATGATGCCCCAACACTGTGGAAAACCTTCAGGTGACTGTCCAGGCAGTTAGCTGTTTCTGTCAAATCATATGTTTTTGGAAGCTGCTTGCATGCACTTCCTGTTTTTATTTTTTATTAGGTAGTATTATTTCCTTCTTGGGTCTCTGAGGGAGTTGAAGATCAGTTAGTTATACTTATAATTATCATTGTTAGGGATTTCAGAAAAACTCACTAAGAGCTATAAGTGTATAAATTTGAAAGATGTTATAAGACAGTTTCGTTTGTAAAATAAGTTAGGATAGAAAGTGAATCAGGTACATTTTGGACTTACCAAAATAGGTTAATGAAATTATTTTCTCTGAATTTGTCAAATACAAATGGAGTAGACATTTTAGTTATTACTGTTTTCCTTTATTAAATAGAAAATGGGAAATGTGGTGATACTATATTTGTAAAATGTGATTTTATTTGTATATTAATAAAGTTGCCTTGGGGTCAGAGCAAGCCATAGCAGAAGCTGGGCAGAGGTGGTGCATGCTTTTAATCCCAGCACTTGGGAGGCAGAGCTAGGCAGATCTCTGTGTGTTCAAGGATACAGCCAGCATGGCGACACACACCTTTAATCTCAATACCAACCATAGATGACCTGGAGGTCTGTACAGATAGGCAGTGACGAGGAGGTCATGTGGCTGGGTTTATAACCAATGAGAAAGCATAACAGAAAGTCTATAAAAAGAAAACACACACAGAAGTATGTCTCTTACAGAGAGGAAAGACAGCAGAAGCAGTGAAGGGTAAGATTTTCAGTTCTTGCTCTGACCTCGTGGCTTTTAACTCTGCAATTGGATCTGTGTTTCTTATATAACAAGATGGTTACATCTACACTATTATCTGTTTTTATGCTCCAAGCCAGTCTCATGACCATCATAGTGGTTTTTAATGTCTTGCTTACCTAAGGATCCTTTCCTCCAATCTGTGCTAGGGCAAAGGTAAATGAGGAGTATCTATCCACTATTACATGTATATATTTTAAGTTGCCAAAGGGGGGTTGATATCCATTTTCCAGAGCGCATTGGGAATTAGGCTCCTAGGGTTAACTCCTGCTCTATTTAGTGGTCTCAGGGTGCTAGGGGAGTGCAGGTAGTGCAAGTCTGGGCAAGATATTTGCATTGTGCTACAGACAAATTAGGCAACAGCCTATGCAGGTTATGAGGAGACAAGTGAATTGTTATTGGAGTAGTCTCGATTGTTCCAATAGCGATAGGTTTGCTGTCATGATGAGTGTGTCAACTGTATCATTGCCTGAAGCAAGCATTCCTGGCAACCCTGAATGAGATCAGATATGGGTTACATACCAGGCATGCCTCCTATTCTCTCGCATGTCTTGTATTACTTTCATGACAATGGAGATGGGATCTCTAAGGGTTTTTAGTTTAGCAAAATACAACAGCTTACATGCCTGGGTTGCATATAGGATGTCTGAATAAATTTTTATGGGCATTGACTGGCTGGACTCCAGTACCTTAAGGATGGTCAGGAGTTCTCCCATTTGGACAGAGCCTAGGTTGAGTTGGGTGTGAGTTAATTTTTTGCTATTGGGCATTGTGATTATTAGGCCAAAGTTCATTTTATTGGCATCTGTTAAGGCTATAGCTACTTGAGGAAGAGGGACATTGGAGGGATTAGCACATGGGCTTAAAGTTAACTTGAGGAGTGACAAGGTTGACAAATATTTATCTTGGGGAAAGTGGTTATCCAAGGTCCCTGAAAAGTCCATCAACATTTTTTGGAAGGGAAGAGAGTCTACCCATAAAGACTGGGTATTTTAGAAGGAGAAGGGGAGGACAATCTTATCTGGTTTGTAGCCCATGATTTTCCTAGCAGTTGCTCTTGCTTTCACAAAGGCAATAGCAAACTTCAAGGTGATACAGGAGAGCTGAGAATATGCTAGATGTATTCACATTAGGGGGCCTGATTCCCACAGTGCTCTCAGCATGCCAAAAGACTAGGGTGAAAATTAACACAAATTTTATTTTCAGGATCCCTTAAAGATGCTATCATACCTAGACAATAGGAAGTACATTTTAGAATATTCATCCTAAATGAATTTAGAGGTGGGGTGGGTGATTTCAATTGATTATGGATATTTGTTGGTTGGTTAAAAGTTGTTATTGGTAATGGTCAGGAAAAAAAATTGAACAAAGGAGATTAGAGTCAGGGATTTTGTTCTAAAAAGAAAAAAAAGTGGATACACATATGATAGTATAAGGGTATATTATTGAATGTACTTTTAAAGCAAAAAAATCTTAAATATTTTACATTGATTTGGATTTTTATATAAAGATACAAATTTGAGGTATTTTTGTTAGAACATCCTGTACATACATTTCTAATCTTTTTCAAGGTATTGTACCTATACAGCTCACTAAAAATGTAATGCGAATTTCTAAACCTTGAAATTTATTTTTACCAACTGTTTAGTATAATAAGAAAATGCAGGCTACTAATTACTAATCTATTACAATCAAACTTGTAGTCATATTAGGTATGTTTTCAAGATCAAACAGAGGTGTGTTTTGGATAGAGAGGTCATCTTCAAACACTTCAGAGATCTACAGAATATGGCATTTCTGATGTGGCAAAAGTAAGCCCCTGGGCAAGAAAGTGTTCTTGCTTTAACGGCTGACAGTATGCTCTCCAAATTGGACAAGCAGAACACAAAGAATTTGACTGCTGAACTTTGCTAAGACAAAGTAGGACAGCCCTTCAGAATATCCTGATTCACAGATAAGTCTGTCAAATATTCTAGCCTGTAGGTAGAATATAGATGCCCCAATGTTACAGAGGATACTTGGGTAACTATACAGGCAGCCAGCTGTTTCTGTCATTTCTCATATTTGTGGGGAATTGTTTGCTTGCACTTCCTGTTTACTCATGTAATATCATTTCCTTCTTGGCTCTCTGATGGAGTTGGAGACTTTATAGTTATAAGTTTCCCTGTTACCAGAATCAGAAAAGAAATTCACTAAAGAGGTGTAAAGTGTCTAGGTTTGAGAGACATCAAAATAGTTTTGGGTTTGGTAATGCAAGTTAGAATAGAATGTGAATTAGGTACAACAACTTGGAATCCCCAAGATAGGACAGATAATGAGCATTTTCTCTGAATTTGTCAAATGTTTATGGACTAGACATTGTTGATATGTTTATTAACTGTATATATTTATATAGTTACGATACTTATTGTATATAATTTTTCTTATATTAGTTATAACCTTTTTTGTTTTAGACAAAAAGAGGGAAATGCAATAACATTTTGTATGTTCTCTAACAAATAAAGCTTGCCTGAAGATCAGAGGATGGAGCTAGCCATTAGCTAACCAAGGAGTTCTGTATGTCTATATAGACAATAGACAGGAAGTGATATAGCTGGGCAGAGAAAATGATAAGGCATGTTGAAAACAGGAGCTCAGGCCCTTTTCAGCCAGAGAAGTCATTGAGATAAGAGGTTATTTCTCTGATCTTTCAGTGTTTACCCCTGGGTTTTAATATTAAGACCAATGAGAATTTGCACTGCATTTCATAACTTCTAGAAGAGAGAGTCTTTTAGGAACATTTTTTGGGAGATCTGTTCCATCTTCTGCAGACAGGGTTTGGTTAATATGTCTCCACAAAGAAAATGGGTGAATAGGCATCTACCTCTTCAGGACCATGTTTAGTATGCCAAAATTTTATATTTTTCCAACTTTATTCCAAATTTCTAAGTCTAAAGTTCCTTTGTCTGGAAACCAAGGGCTAGTCTTTTGCACAAACTGTAAGAATTCAGGGACATTGTGTTTCTGGATTTTACTTCCTTCCTTCCTGTCTTTCTTTCTTTTTTCTTTTTCTTTCTTTGTTTTGTTTTGTTTTGTTTTTTGAACTTTTAATGATATTAATATACATTTGTCTCTCAGAGGAGTAAGTCTATCCCATTTGTATTTTTCTTTACATCCCACTATCTTACCCAGACTTTTGTTATACCAGAATGTCTGCAGCATCCTTTGAGGGGTCTTTCTTGAACCAAGACAGCAAAGGGAAAAATTACCCTATCATTAGATCCTACATTTGGTGCCAGTTGCCAGAGTCCAGCTCCAAATGAGGGTGGGTCTGATGCAGGTGGTTGCAGGAGCAGCAAGAAGTCAGACATAGGACACAGTTTTGTTTCATTTTATGAGTAAGGGAAAGAAAGGAAGCATATCTTGGTATGGCTACTCTGAAAACCTGCATCTCTCACAGGTTTTATTTCCACAAAAACCATTTCTTCATAGATTTTAATCATTGGTTATAAAACCTTTAAATGGTACACACATTTTCTAACGTCATTCATGATTATAAACAATGTCAATGTAAACAAAGCAAAATGAGCAAACAGCAAATTTCATGACAACTAAAATCTAACATTATGATAAAATCAGTTCTTCCAATTCAAGTCTTTTTCCTTAAAATAAGTGTCATAAACACTTTCTGCTACAGAAATACTAGACAGGATATTTCTACTTAAACTTGACTAAGTAAATAGTTCAGATATTATTTCCTGCTACCTGTTACATCAAGATTATCCTGAGTTATTTTATTAATCTACTATAATGAATATCTGACATTTCTACAGAAGCCTAATCCATCAATCCCTTGTTTAAATTTTCCTTTTCTTGTTTCTATTTCTCCTTTATATCTGTCAGAAGACCACCATTCTTTCCTTTGCCTTTTGAAGGGCTGTCCTGCTGTGCTCTACTCTTTATTTTTCCTACAATATCAGAAAAGTCCTGATCTGACAAGTCTGTTCAGGCAGCCAAACAGTTCACTGAGCCAGAATAAAATGCTTATTTCAATATGGTCCCTGTCTTTACTACAATCCTGCAAAGGGTAGAAGAACCTCAAGGTTCCTAAGACTGCTTACTTCACCTGCAGGAGGGTATCAAAGCTTGTCCTGAGTTTTATAATCAAAATCTTTTCCTGTCCATGATAGTTCTGTGTTTCTAAGGCACAACATGAAAACCTAAGGATTCAGTTACAGTTTTTTTGTCAGCTTCTTATACTTCCCTAAGTTTTTCTTCTTTAATGATTTTTTTCCAGATGCTGTGTCTCATGTTTATTAACACCACTTTAGTAATGGGTTCTTTAGAAGACACAACTTTTCGCATAGTTAATTCTCCCTTGAGACTCCCAGGAGCTTTCTTCTTTTTTTGAGACAGGGTTCCTCTGTGTAACCTTGGCTGTCCTAAAACTAGCCCTCTAGACCAGGCTAGCCTTGAACTCACAGCAATCCACCTGCCTCTGCCTCCTGAGTGCTGAGATTAAAGGCATGCTCCACCACTACCCAGAAAGGAGTTTTATTCTTATTACATCAGCTTTATAAGAATTATTACATTTTTCCAGTTTAAGGCTTCACTTGAGGGCCCTTAAAATCAAAGTATTCTAATATTAAACATGTCAAAAACACAGGCAAATGTTGTGTAGCAAATTCCACCAATGGCAGTGAAAGATCAGTCTACGTTCTTTTCTACATAATGGCTCCCTTTGGGTTGGAAGAAAGGGAATATTGTCAGGGTTCTTGAGAGATGTGCCTTGGTGACACCTCAAGGTCTAAAAAATGTGAGCAGAGGCTGAATGCATGCCACTAAGCAGGAAAATTCTGGCTCTTGGAAAATCAAAAGCAGGGCAAGTCCTGGTACACAGTGAGTGATGGGTTCCTTTCTAGCTGCCCAACTTAAGTTCAATGTTTCAGTAGAGGCACCCTTCCCCTCATGCTTTGACTGTTTGCATTAGACTGCTGACAATTGTCAAGACACTATGCAGGGCTAGTGAAATAATTTCCTCTTGTGATTCTAGCATTGGCTCTGATAAAGTCGGATACCTGTCCTTAGCTATCCATGGTACAACATTATCTAATTAACTGCTGAGCACCACGAACAAATCATTGTCTACAGCACCTGCAAGGTGCTTGGCTTCACCAAATAATAAAGATTTATTTAGGTATGTGATAATGAGTGAGAAGGAGAAAGCAAGAACACTAGATTAGAAGAGAGGCAATTTGGTGAGTGGGAGAAGTTGAAAGAGAAGAGATAGACCAGAAGAAGAGAAGTGAATAGATATAAGAAAGACACTATTTCTCCCCTGGGTCTCTTTGTGCACTTGTCCTCTCTCTCTTGGCCCTTCTCCCTTGAACCCCCCTCTTCTCTTCCTCTCTTGCTATCCCTGTCTTTCTCCTCTCATGGCCCAGCCTATTCTGCTGGCCATATTCAGCTTACTATTTTATTTCCCTGTTTCAGATGCTCCTGAGGTATGTATGGATCAATTGTTTCTGCTGGTTTCTGACAATCACCATTAGCTATCCAAATCATGGAGTCTGCTGCTTCAGCCACTTCTGTCTACCAACTCCAACCAATTTTCTTTCTTTCCACATTTAGTGTCTGCTCCATTTATGGTAGTTTGAATGTAATTGACCTGCATAATTTCACTGGGAGTTTCACTATTAGGAGGAAAGGCTTTTTTGGGAGTTTTTATGGCCATGTTGGAGGAAGTGTGTCACTGTATGGGTGGGTTTTGAGGTTTCCTATAATCAGAATAACACCCAGTGTGTCAGTTACCTTCGTATTGAATGACAGACATAGAGACTCTTAGCTCCATCATGATGTGTGCCTGCATGCCACAGTTGTACACACCATGATGATAATGGATTGAACCTCTGAACTATAAAATGAGCCATCCTCAACTAAATGTTTTCCTTTAGAAGAGTTTCCATAGTCATGGTTGTGGGAGCCCATTTCAGGTACCTCGTGGCTTTACCCAGCAGATCTGCATGGGTCTGAGTGCAGGTGTCTGAGATGGTTTGCACATGGCTGTGCTGGGGGAAGTCTTTTGCTCCACCCCTTGGCATCTCTATAAATACTCTGGAGCAGAGACAGTCAGGGCCCATTGGAATACTTCCAGACCCTCTTGAGGGTATCCTTTATTTTCTATGTGTTTATCTCTATAATTTAAATCCTTCTATCTAATATTTCCTGCTACTTGCATTCAAGAAAACTCTGGGGAGCTGTGGGGTTGGTGGATAAAAGCCTGGCAGAATGGTGCCATGAACAGGGACAAAGGCCTAAACAAAAAGGGACTAAAGACAAAAAAAGGGGTGACTAAAGACAAATGAACAGGCACTAACAGGGACTAAAGACAAAGCAATAAGGATTAAAGATTAAGGAAAATAATAGTTTTATTACAGAGTTTTTGGGAAAAGTGTGAGTCAGCCTTGCCAAGTGGAAAGTGGCATGCCCAGTGTTATGGAATATGTATGTATATTATTGAGGGGCATGGGGTTTTATCCTCAAGAGGAAAGGAAAAATGGACTGGAAGGATGTCTGATGCTGCAGCACAAAATTCTCTTCTGTCAAAATTTTCTATCTTGTATCCCTTTCTCAGTTTCTATCTGTGAAAAATAAGTATAAGGTATAGTGTAGGAAAAACTTAGAAGTATAAGATCGTGCAGAAAAAAAAGTAAGGCAACTAGTCAGAAAAACTCTTCAATTTTCTAACTTTGGGGACTATGGATACAAACTGGGGAAAAAAATCTATCTTTGAGCTTTACTGGAAGTAAAGAAGCTTTTCTTTGAGCTTATGGGGAATAAAAAGTTTCCTATGGAAGCTTTTGACCTGGGGACAGCTGAAATGCTAAGTCTAAGCAGCAGGAGAAAGTTTTTCCTCCCTGAGGCAAAAGTGCAGGTGTAAAAAGCCAAAAGGTTTAAAGTTCAAAAGTTTGGGGAAAAGTTGGTCTTTATCTCTTGGGGGAAAAAATCTTTCTCTTGAACTAAAAAGGTTTTCTTGGAAAATCTCTTAAAATAAAAAACTAAAGCCTTTCAGAACTCTCTCTCTGAAAGACAAAAATTAGAATTACTTGAAGATATTAGTATGGGAATCACCTGTGATTAGTTCTAAGGGAAAACAACAAACCTCTTAAGACAGCAAAACCTCTCTAAATTCTTTCAAGCTTTAAAACTATTCCCTGCCACAGAGAAGTTTATGGGGGAGGGGGGAACAAAAAAGCCAAGCTTTTCAGTTACAGCTGAGCTGAGGCATCAAAGGTTTTGTTTCTGAGTTAGCATTTCAGAAAAGGTGTTCCTAATCCTCCTAAGGCAAAGATCCCCTGAAGCAATGCAAACTCTGTTAGCATTGTATCCTCTCTTCTGACCAAAAACCCAGAGGCAACTGGCCAGCATCTCTGAGTTGGAGTGCATTTCTGGGATACTAGTGTGAAACCTCAGTAACCCCTTCTCCCACTCTATCCCCTACAGACAAAGAGAAGTGGAAACCAGGATTCCTAAGTACAGATAAAAACTTAGACCCATTTCAAGTTCCCAGGTAGCAATATCAGCTACAGGGACTTAAAAACAACCTCAGGATATTCGGCCATCTGGTGGGATGTAATTGGCCATAAAACATCTTAAACATCTCAAACCCTGGGGACAGCTCATAAAACTTCTGACACCGTTGCTGAACAAGTGAAAGATAACATCAAAGACTGAAAAAAGGGGAACTGATACTAACCAAGGAGAGGGAGGTGTGTTGTGGGGAATGAATTGTGTGGTCTGTGCCTTTAAGACCTAGCCTCATAAAGAAAGGGGAAGCTCTTCTCAGCCTTACCACTACTAGTGTTTTGGAAGGAGCTTCCCTGTGGAAACGTGTAAACTTAAACAAAATAAATCTTGCTTTTGCATTCTGGATACCTTCAGTCTCTGGTGGTCTCTTTGGGGACCCGATCTGGGCACAACACTAGAGTTCCTGCAGTTGCTAACTTCCTGGAGCACAGAGCTGAAGCAGGAAGCTGCAGGGCCCAGGGGAAGATTGCTAATGAACACACACAGCTAAAGCCGGTGGGAACGGCACAGTTGTCTGCTTTCCTACAAGTCCTGGGTTGATAGGTCCACAGCTGTAAAAAGAAATCTGAGAAAAGCTTTCCTATCAGAGAAAGGACCTTTCTGGGAAAACAGTAAAGCTGAACTGTGTCTGAAGCAGTTGTGCTGCGGCGTCTGAACTCTGTCTGGGGAAAGAGCCCAGCCAGGGCAAAATAGAACTATCGAGAAGTAAAGCTTTCTCTTCTGTCAGAGAAAGCATCTTTTTGAGAAAAGCTTTGTTTCAACTGACTCTGGTGAGATGAGGGAGTGTAGCCCTAAGGGGTGACTGCCTCTGGCATAAGCTCTGTCCTTGAGCACCCAGACAAACAAACACAACCCATTGGGGGACAGGGCCAGGTGAAGGCCTGATGAGGCAAAACACTTGTCCTAATGGGAGTTTAGAAATGGCAAAATCTCCCTTATTAGATTTTCATTCTGTACCCAAACTACACAGACCATGAAAACAAATGGACAAAAAGCCCCTACCTTCAGTGACAGGAAAAGCTGCCACTTTAGTGTCAAAAACGGTTTCTGGGGCAGAGGGGATAAACTGAGACCAAACTGGGAACTGACTCTCTGAAGAAATGGAGAAGGGACAGATTTCTCCCCAGAAAATGCATGACCTAACAAAGCTGCTAGAAGTTTGAGGTAGATTTGGTGGCAGTGGTGGGAACCCCTACCTCCAAAGGTAGCTAGCAGAGATACAGAGCCATAGCTTCAGATATCTGAAGCTCTGCATCTGGGGGGAAAGGAATAAGCATAATGAGAATAAAATCAGTGGGAGAAAATCTCTCTGAAGGAGCTGTGAAAAAAGCTGTTGTAATGCTTTTGTTTTTCACGGACTGGCTAAGGCAAACACAAGCCCCAAGGAAAGTTGCTATCCGAAATGCCTGCCTCAATGCCCTTGAATGAGGCAGGTGTGGTTCTGATTTGGCGCCAGTGTCTGATGAAGGAGAAACACTTGTTAAAGCCAGCTCAGGAGAGACCAGAAATATCCCAATGTCCCATAGTTGAAAATGTAAAATGCTTGTTCAAATCTCTCACTGCAAAAGCAAAAAACTCTGTCTGTGAGAACAAAAGTTGCAGAGATGCTTGTTGGAACTAAAATTAACTGCAAAAAGTTTTGGTTGTAAAACGTCTCTTCATATTTGGAAGTTGAAGTCTGATATCAGAATTTATTTATTTTTTTGAACTTTTTGAACTTAAAAAATAGAACTACAAAAATATTTTTTTGTTATGGATTTCTTCATATCTGGAAGGCTCGTACCAGAATTTATTATTTGAATTTTGAGACTGGAGAAATGAATTGAACAATAGAGATTTCATTGCAATGCGACAATTTTGAATTTACTTATGGTAATGACCTAGGAACTGTTTTCTGGAATTTGTAATAAAAATGGAAATGTTTAAATGAAGAAATTTATTGTTTCTACCTAGAGTCAAGAAGCAGTTTTGTGTATGCATATATGCTCTATTAACTGGTGGTGATTCATGAATTGTTTTATGGGGCTGTTTGTGTAAAAATGTAATTACTTATGGAACAAGTACGTATCAGAAATTTTTTGTGTTACAAATGGAAATTTTTAAACGGAAAAGTTTGGGTTTTCTAACTAGGCTTGAGATTTTGCTTAAAAAATTATGAAGAAAAGGGAGAGTTAATATTCCTTAATCTATTTAATTAAGAAAATATTGTTTGAGTGGATTAATGTCATGTTTTGTTAGTAAGAAATGAAAATGAGATATACTAAGAGACTACTTTTAAAGTGTAAAGAGTTTTATTAAGAAACTGCTTTCGGATGTTTTGCTAAGTTTTCAAAGTGTTAATGGTTACATTGAGAATACTGTATCTCAATATGGGTTTATAGGAATTGTGTAAGTTTGGGTTCCTCTAACTAGGTTGGAGGTTTTGTTTAAAAATTATAAAGAAAAGGAAGAGTTACGAGTGAATTAAGGTTGAATGTATTTTTGCAGAAATGTTTAACCAGTTGATATTAATGCACCCTAGTTTTGTGGAGTTAAGGAAATATTTAAGTTTGATGTAAAAATCCTCAGAAATTTTTCCTATGTTGTGTTAGCAAGAAATTCAAATGATTCTATTAAGAGTTAAAGTTGTAAGACTGAGAAAATTGTTAGCTATATATAGCACCATATATGCTAATTCAAATGGTTCTGTTAAGAGTTTTGTGTTGTAAGACTGGGAGAATTGTGACTATGTATAGCAATATTTATGTTAACCTGTTAATAGTAATGATGAAGCTAAGGGATTCTTTAGGTTTGTAGTTGCCTTAAGAGTTTTTGGTTTTAAGAGGGTTAATGCAGCTAAAGACTGCTGTAGTCACCTTGGACCTAATTAAAAAAAAATGCCATCTATATCATCCTCTACTCCCATACTTGGAGGTATAACAGCTATGGAGATTGCTTTAAGCTATTAATAATGAGTTATTTTCTATATATTAAGAAAGGTGGACCTGTAGGAGCCTGTTTTCAGGTTCCTTGTGGCTTTACTCAGCAGGTCTGCAAAGAGGATTAGGACCACAGGCCTGAGTGCAGTTGTCTGAGATGGTCTGCACTTGGCTGTGTTGGGGGGGAAGTATTTTGTTCCACCCTTTGGCATCTCTATAAATACTCTGGGGCAGAGACAGTCAGGGCCCATTGAGGGTATCCTCTTGAGGGTATCCTTTATTTTCTATGTGTTTATCTCTATAATTTAAATCCTTCTATCTAATATTTCCTGCTACTTGCATTCAAGAAAACTCTGGGGAGCTGTGGGGTTGGTGGGTAAACACCCTGCACATGGTGTCTCCTCACAGCAATGAATACCCTAGGTAAGACACCATCTCTCTTGCTCCAGTAGCCTGCTATATCCTTCTTGGAACTTGTCATGTATCTCTTGGTATCCTTGGCTCCTTAGGCCTGCTAACTGTCATGAATACCCCAAATGTCTACTAACACACTTACCCTCTTCTTCTGTGGGAACACTCCCCTTTCCAAAAAGCCTCTCCCTATCCACCTCTCCAGGCATTTTCTCCTCTACGTGCTGTAACACCTCATATTTTCTATAATGGGTAAGAGTCACCCCAGAGTTGTTTTCTTTGTCTTTGCTGGACTAAGTCAAAGGGTACATTAGTGGGCCAGAAAGTGATGCATGTCCAACAAAGTCCCTATCACATAGTGAGGGAGGCCTCTCCTTTGTGATTTTGAACATATCTCTCTAATAAGTGTCTCAGTCAACTTGGGGATGCTGTGGATTAAGATTCTTGTCACCATGACATGTACCCTCCTCTCTCCCTCCCTTTCACACCCCAACATGTTCTCAGATCCATCCTAGCATTTCCTTGCTTCCCACTGGCACTACCTGTTCTGGCTCTTCCTTAGCCACTCTTGGTCCTCCATGATATTGGAACCCTCCCTCTGGGGTAATTCTTGCTTACTACCCTTGTCCCTCATGATGACCCTGTTCTCCTCTGTCTCTCAGTGCTCTCTTGGAGATTAGTGGAACCCTCACTCTGATGGAGTTTGTTTTGTGGTTCTTCCTTGTTTCCTCCTTGGACTCAGTTTCCTTTTCAAACATGGAGATTTCATTATAGCCTTGTTGTCACACTACAAATGGCTTGGCCTCATTACAGCTCCATGTCCACTTGATTGTCAAATTCTCTAATATAAGAACAACTTCTGATCTTGCACAAATAAATGATCCTCAAATCTCTTATATCTTTGTCTTCTCTATATTTTCTAATGTCCCTAATCACTAAAGATTTACTCCTTTTTATTCTTGAAAACCTTATGTCTCTGATTTCATTTTTCTCTACTCTTAAGAAATCTTTTAAGACTATTGTGCAAATACTTCATATCAGAATTTTTGTTTATTAGGTATGGTCAAAATCTATAAAATTCTTATCAACAAGGTACCTTAAAACAGATAAAAAGTTGAAATTCTATACATATGAAACCCTAATTTGCTACATCATATTATATGTGTGGCTCAACTCTAGTTTTAAAAAATACATCTACTATAGCATGCTGTTTATGTAACTTGGGTTCAATACTTGTTTAGAAAAATAAATCCTCTATATTATACTATATATACAATATGAATTCAATTCTTATTTAGGAAAATAGATATTTTAAAATAATTACCATGTGGCCTTCATCATCTTGACTTATGCCTTCATCAGGATGGAATTCACCATGTAGCTGGCAGCCATCTTTACTAAGGTTAAAAAGAATACATGGTGTTTACCTTCACTACTATCTTGCTTAAGCTGACCACATGGTATAAAGTAACTAAAGCAATAGTTACAAAACCTTTTAGTCCTTGTGAGCCCTCTGCTAGTTATTGTATCTCTTTTTTGGATAAGGAAACAACAGCATGTTGTTTTGGGTTAAGATGGATTTTTATATGATGATAAATTGCCATGATTGTAAAGATATACTCATGTTAACAGAAACTGATTTAATGTATGTCTAACTACTTATTTCTTTGCTAACTGTTCAACACTGAAATTCTAGAAAACTTTAGATAAGGAACAAAATGTTTAGTGAAATAGGCAACTTCTCTTCTTATGTGGGACCTTGAGTTCTAGTGCAGACAACTTTGTCTCCACAGAGTCTGGAGCACAGGAGTCTGAGGTTATCTGTCAATAGCAGTGGATTCTCCAGAGGTCTCAGTCCATAGTGAGATGATGGTGATGATGATGATGATGATGATGATGATGATGATAGACAGATAGATATTTTTGAAATGATATGTATGTGTGCTCAAATCTGAACCCAAAATTACTCTTTTTTTTTCTTTCGAGATAAGATTTCTTTGTAGCTTTGTAGACAAGGTTGGGCTTGAAATCACAGAGATCCTCCTGCCTCTTCCTCCTAAAAAGAGGAATTTGTAACCATGTCATTGTACACACACATAGCTATTCACATTCAAAGAAAACCAAAAAGCCACACAAAATATGGCATACACCTGCAATACTAAAACTCAGGGGCTCAAGACAAGTGAAGATCAGAGAGGTTCAATGTCATTTTCCAGTACATAGAGAATTTGTGGCCAATCTGGGATAAAACAGAACCTGTCTGGAAACACAAAAAAGTCAAAACCATTTTAGGGAGAGCACCAAATATAAGCTAATGACATATATGTAGCTGGAAATTAGCAGTGGTTCTGTCTTGGAAGTCATTTTAAAAGATAAGTGTTTATTTGGAGGAAGGTATTATAAAGGATATCTCAATAAGACTGACTCCATCTTCATATGTAGACAAGGATGGTCTTAAAGACCCAGGGATCACCCAATGACAGAGAAATGGATGAGATCTACATGAACAACCTGGACGACAGTGGGAGTAATGAAGGGCAAGATCTGAGGGAAAAAAAGCTTAGGGGAGCAGGAGATCCCAGCTGGATCAAGAACAGAAAGGGAGAAGAAGGAATAACAGATCATGATAAATGAAGACCACATGAGAACAGGAATAGGCAGAGTGCTGGAGAGGTCCCCAGAAATCCACAATGATACATCCTCTGTGGACTGCTGTCAATGGTCAAGAGAAAGCCTGATCTGACCTAGTCTGGTGATCAGATGACTAAACACCCTAACAGTCATCTTGGAACTCTCATCCAATAACTGATGGAAGTGGATGCAGAGATCCTCAGCCAGGCCCTAGGTGGAGCTCCAGGTGTCCAACTGTCGAGAAAGAGGAGGGACTGTAAGAGTGTGAATTGTTGAATCCAAGATTGCAAAAAGCACAGGGACAAATAGCCAATCGAATGGAAACACATGAATTATGAACCAATGGCTGTGGAGCCCCCAACTAGATCAGGCCCTCTGGATAAGTGAGACAATTGAATAGCTTGATCTGTTTGGGAGGCACCCAGTCTGTGGGACCAGGACCTGTCCTTAGTGCATGAGCTGGCTGTTTGGAACCTCAGGCTTACACAGGGACACATGCTTAGCCTGGAAGGAGGAGACAGGACCTGCCTGTACTGAATCCACTAGGATTAAATGAATCCTCAGGGGTGCCTTGGTCCTGGAGGACATGGGAATGGAGGGGAGAGGCTGGGGGAAGGTGAGGTTGGGGGCGGGAGGGGGAGGACAGGGGAACTAATGGCTGATGTATAAAATTAAAACAAATAATAATAATAATAATAATAATAATAATAATAATAATAATAAAAGAGGCCAAAAAATAATCCTGGAACAAAACAGTAAAGGGCAGCAATTCATCTTGTCAGACAAAAGGTCCTAGTACAAGGAAAGTCACTGAGTGAAATTGATAGGAGGCAGCTCCCCATCCCATATCTCCAAGCCCACACCAAGGAATCACCAGCCCTGGTGTCAGCCAGTGCTCTTCTTTAATGTCTCAGCACGGAGTATGGAAGCCATGCCATCTGTGTGGCCAGTCCATGTAACCCACATAGTCTGTGAACACAAACTGTGTACAAGCAGGAACTTGAACAGAGGTTCCCATCACACGGTATTTAGAGAACCACTGTACTGGAAAGACAAGAGGTTGAAGCCCTGAATCCTGTCTTCCATCTCATCTCCAGCCAGCTAACTTCCTAGAGCAGAGGAGGAACAGCAACATACAGCCATTTCTCCCTCCTGTCAGGACATCTCTGATGTCTGTGTTCCTCTTTATCATCACAAGCACTTTTCCCTCTTTTCCTGGGTGTCTAAGCTGAGGACCCTTTTAAAGTGCGCATTGTAGCTGGAGTCTGGCAGCATCTGTCTTATATTCCTCCAGGTCCTGTGGGCTGAGGCATTAACTCAGACCAAGAAATCGGCCTCAGTTTCATTTCCTGTGCTGTGATACTTCACCCCAAGAAAAGGAACCTGAAGGAGAAAGAGATGCTTTGGCTCATAGTTCCAGGACACAGCACATCATTGTGGGGAAGTCAAGGCATAGGACCTTAAAATAGCTAGTCACTTGGCAGCAGACACACAGGCTCCTGTGGGAAATATAGTAGAGCCATTGTGCCTGACATAAACTCAGGAGCAATGACACAACTAGTTTTTGAAATAATCATTTGCATTAAGCAGTGATTGTGATTTGAGATTGATAGAGTTGCTTTTTGTGTAGGATCTTAGATTCTTTGCACGAATTCAGTCACAAAATATTCATGGCAAACCAGAAAGTCTTGTAATGGCTGAGAATGGCTTGTGTAATATGTTCCTCTGGCTATTATGTTATTTGGCCTCTGGGTCTGTGTATTGTAGCATTATTGTACTTTACAGCTGAAATTTATTTATTTAATTAATTATTTATTCTTTTTTTTTCCTTTTTAAAAATTTATTATATTTGTGTTTTAATTTTATACATCAGCCATGGGTTCCCCTGTCCTCCCCCCTCCCGCCTCCGCCCCCACCTTCCCCCATCCCCTCCCCTCCATTCCCATCTCCTCCAGGGCCAAGACTCTCCTGGGGATTCATTTAAACCTGGTGGGTTCAGTACAGGCAGGTTCAGTCCCCTCCTTCCAGGCTGAGCAAAGTGTCCCTGTGTAAGCCCAAGGTTCCAAACAGCCAGCTCATGCACTAAGGACAGGTCCTGGTCCGACAGCCTGGGTGCCTCCCAAACAGTTCAAGCTATTCAATTGTCTCACTTATCCAGAGGGCCTGCTCCAGCTGGGGGCTCCACAGCCTTTGGTTCATAATTCATGTGCTTCCATTCATTTGGCTATTTGTCCCTGTGCTTTTTGCAATCTTTGTCTTGTATATTTCTTAAGAGTACATAAGGAAATTATGTGTCCTAATATCTTAAAGTCCTCTAGTGTCCCCAGGAACCCAAATACTACCAAGTTTCCAATGGCATCCAGGCCCAGGAGCACATGAGAAACAATATGTTGCATACTTTCCCAGGTTCTCAAACACAGGGAAAGTTCCCAGGTGTCCCCAAGTCCAGCAATGTCCCTGTGTTCCCCAGTGATTTATGTTTGGTAGAGTTCCATGGCTACCCTAATGCACAGAGACAAACCCAGGACTCTAATGAAACCATGTGTACAGCAAGGAACAAAACTTTTGCTTCAAGAATATTTTGCTATTCAGTGCATGTATCCCTTCCTGGAGCAATGCATTGAACTGGCAGATAGGAATCTCATGACTGCATACCAAATTCAGATCTGACCTCCTCTTATTCCTCTTTCCTCAAGCTGGAATAACTACTCTCATCTTAGCTATCAGTACACATTTCAGAATCCTACAGTCCCTGTGATGCTTTATTGCATATGTCAGCTTGGGACAGTTAGAGAATGTATATATGTGTATCTGGGGCTGTTCCTTGCATTCTGCTTCAACTGAGGTACATCCATGGAGTCAAATTATTGCCTGCTACGGTCTAATATATTCTCTGTCTCGATGGTCTTTAATCTTCATCATGCTGCTATTCTTGAACTCATGCTGTGGTTCCAACTACAAAACTGTTTTCATTGGTATTTCATAACTGTAATTTTGCTACTGTTGTGAATCATAAATATAAATATCTGATCTTTTCAATGTTCTAAGGCCACCCCTATGAAGGGTCATCAACTCCAATAGGGGTCCTTATGCACAGCTTTATAACCACTGTTTTAGCTGAACCTTCCCTAGTCCTTTGGTGTCAAGTCTTACTCATCGTCCCTTCCTACCTCCTTTTTGACATCAAAGGCCTAAGAACTCTGTGCGTGGGTGTGTGGCTACAGCCAGCATTCCATCCAGCATATTCACCATGTGGCCCAGGTGGGGGCACTCTGTTATTCCTCTGACTTCCCCTTTGTCTTTCTAGATCTGGATCCAGAACCATGGTGGTATGTACAAAGTGGAAAATTCTCAGGATATTCCCGAGGAAAGCTTATGAGAGGTGGAAACGGAAAGTGTTTTCTAAGTCATCCCATTTACTTGATTACTTAACTGTCCCCCTCTTTGTCAATGTAGATATCAAGTCTCTAGGCACATCCCCTGTGGGCTCCATTAGCAAAGTCAACCCCAGCCTGGACAGTTATCCCCACAGTTATCAGACCAGGACTGTTCCAGGTGTCATCTTCAAGGGGACCTGCTTGATACTCAAGCCCCAGCTGGAGCTACAGATCCTGGTCAATCTGAAACAAATGAAGCCCTGACTGTCTCCATTAGTTTCTGAGAGTTGAGCCTCAGCTGAAGGTCCAGTTCCAAGAGCAGCAGCTGCCTGAGATAATTTTCTGAGCAGCTCTTGCAATTAACCCATGAAAACCTGTACACTTCATGGGGATTCACAGCCTTGGAGTTACATTCTGACTCCACATAACTGCTCTTACTCCTGGAACAAGAGTCCTTGGTCTTAGCCAAAAATAAATAAATAAGTAAGTAAGTAAGTAAATAAGTAAGTAAGTAAGTAAATAAATAAAATAAAAATAAACCAACGAACAACAACAACAAAAAACTCAATTCCAAGGAAGAAGTAGCCATGTAGTCAAGGACCAGGACATTTTTGAAATTTCTGAATGTGAGGGTTGGGGATTGGATGCTCCTTTGCCTTAAGTACTGCAGGTCATATCCTTGTGTCAAGGTTTGTACATAGAGTCAGCAGCTCACTCCTGCTTTACACTGTTTTCACCTGATGACTTAATTGTGCCCTGACTGAGGAATTATTTATTTTGTCTTTTATATGGGAGAGGCTCTCCTGGAGTTCCTGGCACTCCTCCCTCCCCCTTACAGAGTGTAGGGGTAAGAGGCAATAGCTGCCACCACACCCAGATCACATTGGTTTTTTAACACTGGTTCCAACTCTATTTTAGCAAATATGCCTGGACATTTTTATGAACTCATTTGTTTGGTTCCCTGAATGCTGGGATACTAGCTACTGACTGAGAATTGGACAGGAGTTGAAAGTTCCTCAGAGACTTTTCTTTTTCAAGTTTAATTGGCTTGCTATTGTGATCTATAGAATAATCATATAAATTTGTCTCTGTATTGAACCAATGTTTCCATATGTATCCCAGGCTGAGCCTCTGACTTAATCAGAATTTTAAGACTACTCCAAAGCTGCCTGCACCTTGCTAGCCCCAGATGGTCTCACAGAACCTGGGAAGCCTACATTCCTCTCCTTCCTCCCAACCTTTGGTCAGCACATCAACCTGCCCAGGTCCTGACAATGTCCTAATTTCAGCTAAGAAGAAGTTACAGAATAGATTACATCATCACCAACAAACAGGCTGATATGTCAGGACCAAAGAAAACTCAGGGCAAATGGATAAATATGGTGCCTATTAGCATAATAAAGTGCATACTGTCTTCCAAGCACTCTGGGCAAGTATTTGTTAGAGAGTCTACTCAGATATCTTGGGTTCTCTCAGCTCCTCTCATTTCAGGCTCTACAATAAACTTCTCCAGCTCATGGGCTTCCCTTCCCCCAGCTTTTGATTCATATATAACCCTGACATTTTGACTATGCACCTCTTGGCTCTCTTGGTCGTCTTTGACTTTCTTTCTTTCTCTCTCTCTCTCTCTCTCTCTCTCTCTCTCTCTCTCTTTCTGTCTCTCTCTCTCTCTCTCTCTCTCTCTCTCTCTCTCTGTCTCTCTCTCTCTGTCTCTGTCTCTCTCTGTCTTGGCTCCTCTCTGTTGGTCCTCCTTTCTTGATCCCTACCTCATGGCCTGGCCTATTCTGCTGGCCATGTACAGTCTACCTCTTTCTCTCCCTGCTCTGGAATCTTCCAGATGCCCCTGGCTGTGTTCTCCACCATGTCTATCTGAAGAACTTTCCACTTATTATTAAAAGGAGAGAAAATAATGCATTCTGTTCCCATCTGCACATCTGGGTTTAAGTGTAAGTGTGTCACTATGACACATAAGCAGAGTGGACAATGTGGAAGCAGAACCTACTAACAGGAGCATAAAGACAGGACTGGGCAATAGAGGAGAAATACTGAATAAGTTACAATGATATACGTGTCTGTATCAAAGTTTCATAATGTAACACAACATTTTAAACACCCACTAAAATTCCAAAAAAAAGAAAAAGTGAAATACAGATATAAAATTCTGAGCAGAAATATAAGTTTATAAAGGTCTTCCTATACCATAGGCAGTATGAATGAAGTTTCAAAGTCTCTAAAAATACATTTTTTATTTCTTTTGCATAAAAGTCACAGAATAAAAATTACTTAAATTTTCTTATAGTTTTTTTTTAATGTTTAAAATGTTACAAAGATTGTTTTAAGCTGGAATTCCATGAAGCATATTGGAGTTAGCTGATAATGTATAACAAAGTATAATAAAAGAAGTCATATTTGATGACTCAAGATTCCAAGATTTAGAGCTGATTCTGAGATGATTCTGAGGGCAGGAGTACTGTACTGTCCTTGTGGAGGACCTGAGTTCAGTTCCAAGACACAAAGCATGCAGCTAATAGCAATATATAACTGTAACTCCATGGGAACCAATGCACTCTTCTGACCTCTCAAGGCACTGTACACATAAATATGGTCACACACACACACACACACACACACACACACACACACACACACACACTACAACTATTGCCACTACTATTACCACTACTAATACTTCTATCAGTTCATATATAAAAAAAACCCCAAAAGTCTATAATTCAATATCACGGTTTATTCTGTGACAACACTCAGTCATTCACATGTACAAGAACAGAAAAAAAAAACACTCTCCATATATATATATATATATATATATATATATATATATATATATATATATACATTTATTCCCATGGAAACAGCCCTGGAGGAAAACCAGCCATTTTCTCCTGGAATACTTTATCAAAGGCTTCAGCTTGGGCTACTGTAAAGTGATTCTTCCAGTCCCCAGTCATGCCTAGAAAAGGTGAAGCAGACACATAGATGGGTTAATGATGGTCTCAACACTGTTCTCAGTCCTTTCTTCATATGCTCTTACCATCTGCTTGACAAGGACCACACAGTTAATAAAGTGGAAGTACCAGTGATGTCCTGTAGAACACATCTATTCCCTTGAATTAATATTCATCAAACTTCTAACTCTGTGGCAATAATGTTTCCCCTTCTCCTAATTCATCATATCAGCTACACACTCTAATAGCTTCCACACTAGCTCTACCATTTAGATGTTGAAATTATTCCTGCTTTCCCACTACACCTGCTTCCATCACATTGTCCAATCCGACAGAGTTTCTTATCTCAATTATCCAAACAGGTTTCAATTATTCTTTTTAAATTTTAGTGTTTACTTATAAAAGTTCTGTAAAACATGCAAGCAACTTTTAAAAGATTTTTGAAATTATGTTTAATTGTGTGTGTGTAGGAACACATCAATGTAGGTTGAGGAAACATCCACTGTGAAGTATTGTGGTCCAAAACCTTTGAAGTTTGTCAGAAGATGTTTCCTTCATCATGTCTTGATTGTGATAATGTTCTTATATAAGTTCTGTCAACTAAAGAGTGGATGAATGGGAATGACCATCTCTCTGATCTCTATTTCCTGCAGTATCTAAATATGGAATCATAATGGTCAAAACTGTTTGTAGATAATTATTGCTTAAAGCTAAAAACCAGATTCATTCCAACTAGCCAGATATTGAGTCTCCCATGTAAAGAGTAGCTCTTCAGAGTAGCTCTCCAGAGGTAAGAAAAGATATTTTTCCTGGGTACTGAGAAGAGCAACTAAAGGACAGTGAAAATAAGTCTAGAGAATTCTTCCTGCTTAAGGCTAGTCCAACAGTTAGCAAAGCTTTTCATGCATTATGATTTAGGGAATTAGGTGTCTACTGGTAAGTAATTAAACTTGTTTTAAAATTAATCTTTGATTGCTCATACCTTCATGGTTAAAAAAAGGAACCAATCTTATGTAGGAATTGAAAAGACTATCGTTATCCTCATGTGTCATATTCTTTCAAAAGTGTTTCCCAGATACCCTTCTCAGCATCCTCTATAATGAAGTCATGACTCAGGATTGGGCAAGTAATGAAGGTGTTCTCCCCTTCAATGACCTGGTCTCCAGTGGACTCATGGCTTATAATGAGTGGGAGTAAAAGAAGAATTATTCCCCAGAGTAAAAATTATCTTTAAGTGCTGAAGAAACAGATGTTTTGTATATTCACCATGATAAATTATAAAGGACTTATGGAGAAAGATCAAGTTTTATGACTGACATACATGAAAAGTACTATGTTTTGGAGATACTTAACTAAAATCCCATTTTGGTCTCATCCTGGAAAAATCTACATGGAAAAGAGGAAATGACAGTTGTCTTCATAGAATTGTGTCCTTAATTCTATTGCATCTGCGCAAATGTGTTTCTAAAGAAGCTTTTACTTGTTAGTTTCCATATCCTTTTCCTATTAAATAAGACATTTAATTTCTTTTGGCATTCCATTAAAGCTTTTTATGTATCAATACTTTTTTTCCTTGGCCAAATTCTGATTCATTACAGGAAATCTAAGAATGGGCAACTTCTCTTCTTATGTGGGACCTTGAGTTCTAGTGCAGACAACTCTGTCTCCACAGAGTCTGGAGCACAGAAGTCTGAGGTAATCTGAGAATAGCAGTGGATTCTCCAGAGGTCTCAGTCCATAGTGAGATGATGATGATGATGATGATGATGATGATGATGATGATGTTGATGATGATGATGGTGATGATGATGATGATAGATTTTTTTGAAGTGACATGTATGTGTGCTCAAAGCTGAACCCAAAATTCCTCTTTTTTTTTGAGACAAGATTTCTCTGTAACTTTGTAGCCTGTCCTGTATTTTGCTTTGTAGACCAGGTTGGCCTTGAACTCACAGAGATCCACCTGCCCCTGCCTCCCATGTGTTGGGATTACAGGTGTGTGCCACCACCACCCAAACCCCAAAATTCCTTGTGAGGACACCAGGAATATTGGTTAAATACAATCTGATAACCATTTTAAATTACTTCTCTGTCTGTACACTCCTGATATCTTTATGTTCTATCACCTGATCTTTACAATATAGGGTGGAGGAGGATTGGAGGTTAAGGCTGAAGCAAGTAACTTATTGGAAGAAGAAAATAAACCCATAACCAATAATTCTCCACCTGCTGAGTCTATACCCATTTTCTTTACTTATCCCCAAAGACCTGACATCTAATTCATTCCTTCTTCAATGCCAAGTCTCATCTCACCAATTATTTGATAATTAGGAAAAGGTGACACTCCAGGTGTGGTTCTCTTTGGCACAGTTGCTCCTCAAACTTAGAGCTGTGAAACCATACCCACAACCTGCACCCAGCATAGAGAGGTAGCACAGAAATAGAGAAGATGGGTATTCTCAATCCTGGAGAGGCAATTCAGAACAAAACAAGAAGCTCTGAGGCAGAAGCAATCCAAATTTAGGCTGGCAAGAACCATAATGTTTTAATACTGGTGACTAATTTGCTTAGTTTTATGGTGTCTCAGCCTGGTGTCAGACAGAAATCTTGACATGTTCAACATCTTTTCCAGCTATGAATGAAAGTTTTTTTTCTGTGATTATCATTGAAAATATATCTTTGGTCCCATGAACTATAGGTTTTTTTTTTTTAATTTCTATGATATATGGAGCCTTACTAAGCCTCATTGCAACATGTCTATCCCCTTGTTTTCCATTTAGGGTATTGGACACAACAATCTGCAGTCCCAAGATCCTCTCCCAGAAGAAATCATTTCTTTCAGAGCTACTGAAGCCCACATCATACCATGGAATGAATCTTCTGTAAGGTCTGTGTGAAACTATGATGTGATAAGCAATGACTTCTGAAACATTCCCAACTCTTTCTTAGAGTCTCACTGGAACAACAAGCCCTCCCCATCTCCTGACATCATTTAAAGCTCAAAAACTTCTTCACCTTTTCTCAAGAGAACCAAACCATTAGGAGCTATATATTCTTTGATGAGACTGAAATTGGACATTTTATTTTCTTTCATGGCCTTAAAGGAACTGTACTTGAGGATCATATCCAACTCATCTGGCTCTAATTTTTTTCCTAGGAAGTCACAAATCTTCTTTATGGTGCTCTTTGTGTCCTGAAAGAAGAAGAAACAAAAATGAAGGTTATCAAGAAAAAACTCTGAGAGAGCAGATGCAGAGATAGGAACTATGGATAGAGGATGAGAAAGGGATATGAAGAAAGAAATGGCAACATGAAATGAGAAAGCATTGAAAAGGATTTAGGAAAGATACAGGAAATGTTGAGAGGGTAGGAATTCCACACAGCATTTGTATATTGAGTGGGCTTGCAATGTGACTGATCTATAGCCCTAAGAGACAGAGGCTGGAATTTCTTCTAGGGAGGAGAGGATACTAGAGACAAGGTCTCATATAACCAATGCAGTTCTCAAACTTACTTCATGGTGGATGAATTCATTGAACAACTGATCTCTTGTTTCCATCTTTGTGGTGATGTGTTCACAGGTATGTGACAACCCACCTACTAAATATACCTGAGATGTTTTTCTTGAGAAAGGGTCTCACTATGGAGCCCTGTCTAGTGGGATGGAAGTTGCTCTGGAGACCAGACTGACCTCAAGCTCAAAGAGGTCAGAGATCCACCTACATGCCTTTGCCACCCAAGTGCTGGCATGAAATGTGTGCACCACCATACCTAATCTGCCCTCTGATGTCCAAAGAGACTTGTAGAAATAATTCTGACAATTATCCACAGGAAACAAGGAAATATGCACAAATAATTTGAGTTAGGTTAATGTTTACACCATGTAAATCTGCATCCTATGAGTAAATGAGAATACTATAGATTTACATTTTCATAAGACTGATCTCAATGAATTTGTTACTTGGGGATACTTCTGGGAGATATAAGTTTGTTTTGAGTTTTACCTCATGCTGTAACTCAGATGGGCATCACATTCACAGTCTTCCTGCTTCAGATATCCACATTCTGGAATTACAACTGTGCACTCCACAATTGAGTTAATACTAGGAAATAGTCACAAGAAGGCACAGTCTTGGATTTTGCTTTGAATTCCAGCTCTTTACCTGGGGGCCTAAAGGTATCATTGTCTGAAAACTTTTGTTACATATTTTATCACAGATTCAGTTAATATTTCATGGGAAGGTATACAACCATGACAATCACAGAAAAATGTCATTGGACAGAAAAATTATGGGAAACTATACTATCATGCAACAAAACATCTAAGTAAGGAAACTTCCTGGGGAATATTGAATTATATGAAGAGAAAATAAAAGATTCTATAAAAAAATGAAAGAGTCTTTTACATTGCTACTTATGCAGAAACTTTGTGTTCCTGGATGATACCATTAAGAGATCCCCTGGAGCCTTAAGCCTACTCTACACCAATTGGAAACAGGTAAGGCCCTAACTCTGGAATTGGCCGACCAGATCCCTCACCCCTTGGCCATGGGGAACATCCTGTGCCCCTCTCCCAAGGCATTGGAGCCCAGGGACCGGCCTGTTGCCTCTTCCCCTGACGCTTTACCAAGAAAACAGCTCCCTGTGTCACCAGTGAAAACCAGAGACATAAGTCCACTATGCACCAATTGGGAATAGCCACTCCCTGAGACAGAGCCCACTGGTGCCCATTAGACTAAGTTCTGCTCCCTGAGACACAGAATCTATCAGAACAGCTTGGACCAAGTGCCAAGTTTAGACCAAGAGTTCCCATTAGACCAAGGGTATCAATCAGACCAAAAGAGACTCATTTAGACACAGACAGCACTTGCATGGAGTGGAGGATGATATGGGTAGACACCAGTGCAAAAATGCATTCAACAACATAAAGACAAATATGGCACCAACAGAATGTAGTGGTGCTACATCAGCAAGACCTGAACATCAATCACAAAGCAGAAGAAATAGATCAAAAAAATGACTTTAAGAAGATGATAGATGCCTTTAAAGGAGAAATGAAAACTACCCCTAAAGAATTCAAAGAAAGGACAAACAAAAAATTGGAAAAAAAACCAATAAATTCCTTAAAGAAAGCCAAGAAAAAGCGATTAAAGAGTTGAATGAAAAAAATCCAAGATTTGAAAGTTGAAATAGAGGAATAAAGAAGACACAAACTGAGGGAAGGCTGGAAATGGAAAGTCTGTGTAAATGAACAGGAATTACAGATGCAAGCATAGCCAACAGAATGCAAGAAGTGGAAGAGAGGACCTCTGGTGTTAAAGATACAATAGAGGAAACAGATTCATCAGTCAAAGAAAACACTAAAGCCAAAAAAGTCATAATACAAAATGTCCAGGAAATTTGGGACACCATGAAAAGATCAAACCTAAGAATAAAAGGGATAGAAGGAGAAGAATATCAACTTAAAGACCCAGAAATATATTCAACAAAATCATAGAAGAAAACTTTCCCAACTTAAAGAGGGAAAAGCCTATGAAGATACAAGAAGCTTACAGAACACCATATAGACTGGGTAAAAAAATAAAAGACCACTGGGCTCATAATAATCATATCACTAAATATACAGAATAAAGAAAGAATATTAAGAGATGCAAGGGAAAAAGACCAAGTATCATTTAGAGGTAGACTAATCAGAATAAAACCTGACTACTCAATGGAGACTTTGAAAGCCAGAAGGTCCTGGACAGATGTTATGCTGACACTAAGAGATGGAGGAAACAAAATATTCCATGATAAAACCACATTCAAGGTATACCCATCCACAAATCCAGCCATACAGAAAGCACTAGAAGGAAAAAATCCAACCTAAGGAAGTTAGATACACACATGAAAACACAGGCAATAGATAGTCCCACACCAACATATACCAAAAAAGAGAAACACACAACACTACCACCAAAAAATAACAGGAATTAATGATTACTGGTCATTAATATCCATTAGTATCAATGGTCTCAATTTACCTGGAAATAGACACAGGGTAACACAATGGATATGAAAGCAAGATCCATCCTTCTGCTACATACAAGAAACAAGCCTCAACTTCAAAGACACATACTCCCTCAGAGTAAAAGGTTGGGAAAAGAATTTCCAATCAAATGGACTTAAGAATCAAACTGGTGTAGCTATCTTAATATCTAATAAAATAGAGTTCACACTAAAATCAATCAAAAATTTAAGAAGGACACTACACATTTATCACAGGGAAAATCCATCAAGATGAAGTCTCAATTCTGAACATTTATGCTCAAATACAAGGGCTCATTCTTCTGTAAAAGGAGTATTTCTAAAGCTTTAATCACACATCAAATCCCAAATACTAGCAGTGGGAGATATCAACACCCCACTCTCACCAATGGAAAGGTCTGCCAGACAGAATCTTAACAGAGAAACAAGGCAACTAACTGACATTATGACTCAAATGGACTTAATAGATATGTACAGAATATTCCACCCTAACAAAGAAGAATGTACCTTCTTCTCAGCACCCCATGAAACCTTTTCTAAAATTGAACAAATGCTTGGCCACAAAGAAAATCTAAACAGATACAAAAAATTGGAAAAACCTGTGTTTTACTAGACCACCATGGATCAAATTAAGATTTCAACAACAAAAAATTACAAAAAGCCTACAAGCTCAAGGAAATTGAATAATACCCTACTGATTTACCAATAGGTCAAGGAAGAAATAAACAAATCATAGATTTCCTAGAATCCAATGAAAAGAAAGCTACAACATACCCAAACTTGGGGGACACTATGAGAGCAGTGCTACATGGTAGATTTATAGCACTAAATGCCCACATAAAGAAGACGGAGAAATCTTACACTGGTGACTGAATAGCATACCTGAAAGCTCTAGAACAAAAGGTATCAAACTCACCCAGGAGGAATAAATACCAGGAAATAATCAAATTGAGGACTGAAACCAACAAAATAGAAACAAAATGTTGGTTCCTTAGAAAAATCCTCAAGATAGAAAGCCCTTATCCAAATTAACTAAGAGGCAGAGTGAGAGAGAGAGAGAGAGAGAGAGAGAGAGAGAGAGAGAGAGAGAGAGAGAGAGAACATCCAAATGAACAAAACCAGAAATGAAAAGGGAGACCTAACAACAGACAATGAGGAAATCCAGAGAATCATCAGATCATACTTCAAAAATCTGTACTCCACCTGAAAGAAATTGGCAATTTTCTCGATAGGCAGCACATACCAAATTTAAATCAGGATGAGATAAACAATTGAAATAGACCAATAACCCCTAAGGGAAACAATCATTAAAAGTCTCCCAACCAAAAAAGGAGCCTAGGACCAGATGATTTCAGAACACAATTCTACCAGATTTTCAAAGAAGAGTTAATTCCAATACTCTTCAAATTGATCAACACAATACAAACAGAAGGTACATTACCAAACTCTTTGTATGAGGCTACAGTTATGCATAAAAAAGATGCAACAAAGAAAGATAATTATAGACTAATCTCCTTCATGAACATTGATGCAAAATACTCAATAAAACATTGCCAATCCTAATCCAAGAACACATTAAAAATTATTCACCATAACCAAGTATGCTTCATCCCAGACATGCAAGGATATTTCAACATATGAAAATCTATCAATGTAATACACCATAAAAACCAAAGTAAAAAACCACACTATCATCTCATTAGATGCTAAAAATGCCTTTGAGGAAATCCATCACCCCTTCATGATAAAGGTGCTACGGAGATCAGGAATATAACGAACATACCTAAACAAAATAAAGGCAATTTATAGCAATCTGATAGTCAACATCAAATTACATGGAGAGAAACTCAAAGCAATTCCACTAAAATCAGGAACAAGACAAGGCTCTCCACTCTCCTCATATTTATTCAATATAGTACTTGAAATTTTAACTAAAGCAATAAGACAATAACAGGAGATCAAAAAGGAAAAGTCAAACTTTCAATATTTGAAGAAGAAATGAGAGTATATATAAGTGACCACAAAATTCTAACAGGGAACTCCTACAGCTGATAAACTCATTCAGTATGTTGGCAGGATACAAGATTAACTAAAAAAATCAGTAGCTCTCTGATACACAAATGATAAATGGGCAGTGAAAGAAATTAAAGAAACATCGCCCTTTCCAAGAGCCAAAAATAATATAAAATACTTGGGATAACTATAACAAAGCAAGTGAAGGACCTGTATGATAAGAACTTTAATTTTTTTCATTTATATATTGTTCACTTATTTGTCTACTTATTTTGCCTCTGTCTATTTCTAGAACAGCTTACAAACTCTGAACTTTAAGCTTTTGAAGAAAGAAATTGAAGATGATATCAGAAGGTGGAAAGGTGTCCCATGCTTATGGATAGGAGGGATTAATGTAGTAAAAATGGCAATCTTACCAAAAGCAATCTATAGATTCAAAGCAATCCCCATCAAAATTGCTTCGCAATTTTTCACAGACTTGGAAAAAACAATACTCAACTTCATATGCATAAACAAAATACCCAGGATAGCTAGAAGAATACTGTACAATAAAATAACTACTGGAGCCATCATGATCACTGACCTTAAGGTCTACTATAGAGCTATAGTAATAAAAACAGCTTGGTACTGGCATAAAAACCGACATGTGAACCAATGGAATCAAATTGAAGACCCTGACATGAATCCACACACCTGTGAACACCTGATTTTTGACTAAGAAGCCAAAACTGTAAAATGGAAAAAAAGAAAGCACCTTCAATAAATGGTGCTGGCATAACTGGATGTCAACATGTAGAACTTTGCAAATAGATTCATATCTGTTGCCTTGCACAAAAATCAAGTCAAAGTGGATCAAAGGCCTCAACATAAATCAGTTACACTGCACTTGATAGAAGAAAAAGTAGGAAGTAGTCTTGAATGCATGGCACAGGAAACCGATTCCTAAATATAACACCAGTATCATAGACAATGAGAGAAACAATTAATAAAAGGGACCTCTTGAAACTGAGAAGCCTTTGTAGGGCAAAGGACATAGTTAATAAGACAAAATGATAGCCTACTGCATGGGAATAGTTCTTCACTAACTCCACGTCTGACAGGCTGCTGATCTCCAGAATACATAAAGATCTCAGGAAACTAGACATCAAAATACCAAACAATCCTATTAGAAATGTACTAGAGAGCTAAACAGAGAATTATCAACAGAAGAATCTAGGGTGGCCAAAAGATATTTAAGGAATTGCTCATCATTCTTAGTCATCAGAGAAATGCAAATCAAAACGAGTCTGAGATATCATATTACACCTGTCAGAATGGCTAAGATCAAAAACACTGAAGACAGCTTATTTTGGAGAGGATGTGGAACAAGGGGAGCACTCCTACACTGTTGTTTGGAATGCGAACTTTTAAAGCCACTTTGGAAATCAATATGGTGGTCTCTCAGAAAATTGGGAATCAATCTTCCTCAGGACACAGCTATAGCATTCTTGGGCTTATACCCAAGGAATTCTCAGTAATACCACAAGGACACATGCTCAGCTATGTTCATAGCAACATTGTTCATAATAGCCAGAACCTGGAAACAACCTGATGTCCTTCAATCGAAGAATGGAAAAGGAAATGTGGCATATATACACAAAGAAATACTACTTAGCACTAAAAAACAATGACATCATGAAATTTGCAGGCAAATGGATGAAATTAGAAAATATGATCTGAGTGAGGTAACCCAGACTCAGAAGGACAAACATGATATGTATGTACTAACTCATAGGTGGATACTAGATGTAAAGGGAAGTATAACCAGACTGCAACCTGCAGCTCCAGGGAGGCTAGATAGCATTGAGGTCCCTAGGTGGGATGCATGGATCATTCAGAGAAGGAGAAATAGAGGAGATCTACATAAGCAAATTATGGTAGAGCTAGGTAAGGAGTGTGATAGATGGGAGATGAGAACATAGGGGAACAGAGAGTTCAAGATGGAACAGGGACAGATTGGAAGATCAATGAAACAGATACCATGATAACTGAAGACATCATGGGAATGGGGAGAAACAAATTGCTAGGAAAGCTCCTAGGAATCAAGGAAGACCCCACCTTATACTGCTAGCAATAGTGGAGAGGGTGCCTGACCTGACCTACTCTGGTTATCAGATGGATGATTACACTAACTGTCATCATAGAGCCTTCATTCAGTGTCTGATAGAAGCAGATGCAGAGATCCATGGTCAGGAGCCAGGCCGAGTTCCAGGAATTCAACTGATGAGAGAGAGGAGAGAATCTGTGAGCAAGGAACACCAAGATCATGATGGGGAAAAATACAGAGATGGCCAGCCAAACTAGTGGAAATGCATGAACTGTGGACCAATAGCTGAGAAGCACTCATGGTACTGGACTAGGCCCTCTGTTGAGACAGTTGTTTAGTTTGAACTATTTAGGGGCCTCCAAGGTAGTGGGACCAGGATCTGTCCCTTGTACATGAGTGGGCCTTTAGGAGCCCAGTGCCTATGGTGGCACAACTTATATAGCTTTGGTACAGTGAGGATGGGCTTGTAACTGTCTAAACTGAATATGCCAAACTCAGTTGACTCCCTTTTGGAGACCTTGCCTTGTAGGATGTGGAAATAGTGGGTGTGTGGGCGATGCTGGGGGTTGGGAGGAGGCTCTGTGGTTGGTATCTAAAGTGAATAGAAAATTTCTTAATAATAACAATTTTTATTAATAATTTAATAAAAAGAATCCTAGACACACAAGAATATGGTCAACCATGCCTTCTTGGTTGCAACTTTTTCTTCAGTGAATTCTGTTTGCTGGCAGTGAGCACATGTATGGCACCTTTAGGAGATGTTTTTCAGGGTTAGTGCTAGCAGCAAAAATGGGTGGTGGTTTCTTTAAGAGTTCCTAGTACCAAACACTTTTATGGTGTTTATGAGCATCTGGAAGCATGCTATTCTGTGGCAGCATGGACCTAGAAACTTCCAGAGATGAGGAAGTAAATATGGCTCCCAATGGTGGTGAAACATGCCTCTGCCATGAGGCTAGACTCTCAGTGAACCAAGGGGGAGGAGCTATTCTGTGATCTAAGTTACATAGCATTTTTTTGTTGTTTTTCATGAAGACAGAAAAGATTATAGATGAGCAGTAAGGACAGATTCAAAAGAAAGAGACTCTAAATAGGTCACAATGTATTAAAAATATGCATAGGCTTGGGAGAGCAAAAAAATAATATATATAGCCTTAGATTTAAAAAATATAGTTTTAAAAATAAAGTAAATTCCTTAACCAATAAGCCACATAAATATGGAAAACACACAGAGTCTGGATACTGTATGTTATTGTGTTGTCTTTAAACTTTTTGCCTACTCATCAACAAAAGAGAACTGCAAAAATCATTTGAATAGGAAAGCTGGTAGATTAAACAAAGCTTTATATTTTAAAAATATGCTGACATTAAAATTTAGGTCAAAAGATATATTAGTTTGGAAAATAATATTCTGCTTTTATTTCCAAAGTAAATAAAAGGCTCTGGATTCATCTGGGGTTAAGAAATTCAGGTTTGAATGATGAAGACCCCCTGAAAAATTTCCCATGGGAAATGATTACCCAGCTGGTGGAATGTTTGAGCATGCCTCTTTTGCAGTTCTCTCTGAGTTCTGCACCAGAACAACTTCATAGCTGCTGGCTGAGATGATCTAGCCTCACAGAAAACTTCAGTCAGAACTTCACCTTAATCCTAAATTATCTCCGGACCCCAAATCAACTGAAAACAATCTGGAGAACTGCATCCACATTCCCAATAACACATTATGATTGTCATCATTTGGAGGGTTGGCTACAAGTTGTTATACATAATGGTCAACAAAAGCTAAACAATAAGATTAGATTCAAGAATCTTGTTCTGAAAAGAAAAAGGGGTATAGACAAATGATAGGATAAAGTGGTAGTCTGTTGAATCTGCTTTATTCCAAAAAACAAGTATTAATCTTATGTATTTTACATTGACATGGATTTTCATTTATTGATACAAATTTATAATTTTGTTATAATTTGTGTATATTTCATCACTTGTTTCAGCTATTATGTTTATGCAGCTAATTTTAAAATGTAATATATAGTTAAGAAATACAGATTAATAGTTATCTACTATAGCAAACATAGTTATTTTAGGTAGGTCTTCTAGTATACATAGGTGTGTTTCAGATAGATAGAAAGGTGATCTTCAAACACTTCAAAGACCTACAGAATGTGGCATTTAACATGTTTTACGAACTTAGACTTTTCTTGATAGTGTGGCATGTCTGCTCCTGGCAGCACCAACTACTTCAAAGAGGATGATGGGCATCAAAGAAATTCCATATGGAGTTTGTTTTCTCTATGGCCAAAGCTAGCCTTTGCCTCAATTGCTGACAGTTACTGTCTCAACTGGACCAGCAGGATGCAAGAAAGGTGACTGGTGCACTTTGCCAAGATAGTGTAGGACAGTTTTGCTATATTCCCTGCTTAATGGGAAAGCCTGGAAGATATGCTTAGCCTGTAGGCCAGAGTTGGATGCCCCAATGTTGTAGAGGAACTTTGGGTAACTGGCCAGGCAACCTGATGTCCCTGCCATTAGGTAACTTTTCACCCTTCTGGGGTCTTTGATGGAGTTGAAGACTAAATAGTTATAATTATAGTTTTCCTTAGTTATGGTGGAAAGTAAATTATATACAAAACTTTAGACAAACCAAGATAAGATAGTTAAGTATTTTCTCCAATTTTGCCAAATGTAAATGGATCAGATATTATTACTGTAATTCTTATTTAATAACTGTTTTAGTTGTATACAGTTTTACTACATAATGTGCCTTTTTAATTAGACAAAAATGAGAAAATTCTCTGTAACAATGCTTTTTACACTATGAATATATATTACTCACATTGGTTAATAAAGAGCTGACAGAGCAGTAGGCAGGCAGGAAATTATGCAGTAAAACCAGATTGAGAATGATGGGAAGGAGAACAGATTCAGAAGAGATGCCAGCCAGCTGATCAGGAAGCAAGGCATGTTAGAGTACAGGTAAAGCCATGAGACACTTGACAATACATAGATTAATAGAAATGGGTTAATTTAAAGGTAAGAATTATCTAGTAACAAGCCAGAGCTATCAGCTGTGAATTTATAGATCACATTCAGCCTCTGAATTGGTTATTTGGGACCAGGTAGTTGGGACAGGAAACTTCCAATAACATAGTCCTACTACCTGCAAGATACACTAAGGCAATGATGCCACAAAGCTCACTAGAGTAACCAACAAATAGTTGATTTTACTTAAGGCCTACTCTATGAGATGGAACACATAGCTGGCACTGCTTTGGTGATCAGACACTAGATAGCCTGGGGACCTAGGGAGAAACCAAATAATCCTGGTCTGAAAAATTAGTGACAAAATTACTCCATGGTGTTCTGCTATGCTCAGATTAGTGCCTTGTACAGCCATCATCAGAGAAGATTTCTCCCAAAGCAGTTGAGAAGAAGAATGGAGATCCACAGACAGAGAATACACAGAATTTGAGATATCTTTGAACAAATAGTCCTAAATGGTTTGTCTCCACCAAATCTCTCATTTTAGAGCTCAGATAACTCTTAAGAAGAAGAAGAAGAAGAAGAAGAAGAAGAAGAAGAAGAAGAAGAAGAAGAAGGAGAAGGAGAAGGAGAAGGAGAAGGAGAAGGAGAAGGAGAAGGAGAAGGAGAAGGAGAAGGAGAAGGAGAAGGAGAAGGAGAAGGAGAAGGAGAAGGAGAAGGAGAAGGAGAAGGAGAAGGAGAAGAAGAAGAAGAAGGTTAGAGCCATATAAGAGGGAGGACATGAAGAAAACATGACCATCCACATCAACATAAGAAATGCTCATATGAACACACAGACTGGAGCTGCATGAGAAGTTCCACACCAGTCTACACCAATCCTCTGCTTATATATTAGGGTCTAGAGTTTAGCAATTTTGTGATCTTCCTTGATATTCGAGCACGTGGGTCTCTGCTTGTGCCTTCTCTTGTGCTGTTTTCCTTCTGTTGGTTTATCTTGACCAGTTTTGAGGTGATAATACTATTTCACCAGATTATACTTTATTTTGTTGTATTTTAAAATAAATGAATGAAAATCTAGCATTAGGGTAAAGGTTAACAACGGGACTGTCATTTATACCTGCTGGCAGAGGGAAAATCTAATATCTCCAATGAAATGACACTGGATATATATCAACTATTCCAGGAAAGTCTTCATGTGCTGGAGTAGTTTACCCACAGTTTTTTCTATCTATCTATCTATCTATCTATCTATCTATCTATCTATCTATCTATTTATTTATTTAGTGTTTATGTGTTTGTGTGTGTGTGTGTGTGTGTGTGTGTGTGTGTGTGTGTGTGTGTGTTTAGTCATATTTGGTTGCAGTTCAGTGTTTTTTTTTCTCTTTGGTTATTTTTTTATTCTGTTTTCTTTCAGGGGAATTTTGTTTTTTTTTTATTTTATTTGCTCTTTTTCAGAAAGAATTTAAGGTTGTGTGGGTAAGGAGGGGGAAAATTGTGGGAGAGAAAGAATATGATCAAAATATGTTTAAATTTAAAAATTGCTTTAAATAATAAAAAATTTTTATAAGAAATAAAAATGAGTACAAAGAAGTTACAACTTTCAGTAACCATCATCATCAGAGTCTACCTCTGAAAGGTACACAGTGGCTGTGAGACTGCTTCTCTTCCTTCTTAACTAAATTTTTTGAACTATTCAAAGGATGGGCAAATGTTTTCTCTTGCAGACTGCACAAATTTTTTCTTGTTTAGTAAAATGTACAATTGATATTTTATCTATGATATATAAATGATGATTATCTTTCACTGATTGCTTCCAAACTACTAAAACTTTTGAGTGGATGAACAAATCTTCCAGCTTATGTGCTTGGTGTCATTATTATGTGTCCATCAGTAGAGGGAAAATTGTTTTAACTAAATGAAAATAAAATACAAAAATTAACTTACAATTATTTAAATTAATGATCTTTAGAATCAATGCCTCTTTTAGCCAAGGTTGACCTCAAATCCACCATACAAACAAGGATAACCTAGAACCCCTGACTCTGACTCTCTCTCTCCCAGTGCTAATTTCAGAGTCATGTGATGCCTTGCCAAGATATTTTTTTTTAATTTTTAAAATAAGAGATATTTTAGACACATTGACAGTACTTGAACATATTGTTAACTGTCTGTGGGGCATTTCAATGAAATGAAACCAGCAATGATATGGCCTGTCAGTCTAGTTAGACATATGTCATTACAAAGTGTTGAAACATTTTAGATATTCTCTATGAAGAGTTTTGAAATCTCCAGTGTATTATAATCCACCATGGAAAACCTTCTTTACTGCACGGGACAGGACACAGTCATCCTTGACTGGCTGCCTCCTGTACATGCCTGGTCAGATATAAGTATCACTCAGTGCTGTTCATGTGACTTCAGCACTTGTAATTCCCCAGGATTCACAGATGGATTTCCTGCCTTTGTCACACTTCTTGCCATCAAGGGGGGATGACATACATTTGGGCACAATAGTGGAATGGAAGTGCTTTACCCATTCCCCATGGACTACTAGGTTATTAGGTTATTAAATGTTTTGCATAGACAGAATTAAAAAAATCTTATAGTAGAAATGTGAGCCACCCCACCCTACCCCAGGGTTGATAAAGTAAAGATATAGGTGATGGATAAGGTAACTGCAGAGAAAATTCCAGGTGCATGTCAGTAAAGGACCTAGGGCATAATTTCACTTTTATTGACTCTTCATGAATCTAAAACTGACATGGGGATACTAAGAAATATGAGGTGCTGCATGGAGTGAGTTTGTGTGAGGCTCTGTGATTTCTGTAAGAATAAAATTTACCTTTTTTATGTCTTCATAGCTCAGTATCAGGAAGTTGTCCCTTTCTCTCATGGATATCCATGCACAGGTGTGCTCAAACCATGATCCATATACCACTGTGGGAAGGGAAAAGGAAAGCATTGATTATAAAGAATGAAAGTCATGTCTCCCTGATATTCTTAACTTTTTTTGCAAATGGCAGACAGCTTTATTATGAAAAAAACCCCACTACTATTTAAAATATACAATGTGACATTGGACACATACACACAGACAATGAGCTGATTAAATCAAGTTCATCTTACAGCTTTACCCCTGATGTCTCATGGAGACATCCTCCTTTTGGGCTTTAGTGATGGAGGCATGTTTTGGGGAAAAGCAATTGTACCAATACAGTAAGCTAGAGAGGTCTTGGCATGGCCATGGTTGGACTTTATAATGCTATCATGTATAAAGTTCTATCTTAATCCTTTCTAAGGGAGCTCTCCCCACCCTGGCATTCACCACAAAGTTTCCACCATTTCTCAATGGTGATTCTTCAATACCCTAGCCTCCTCAACACAGACTACTAGAGACCTTCCAGGCATAGAATTCCACCTTCCCCCCTGCGGGATTTCTTATCCCTAACAAGCTTGAGGGCCAGCTGGCACAAATCAGTTAAAAAAAGATACTTAAAAGCCAGCTTGGGTCTGCTTAAGAACCTTAGCAAAAGAAGCTGAGATGTGATCTGGAGATGACATGAACCAATGAGAGGTAGCAATGTCACACCAGCAGATGCATATTTCTGAGACCTTCTCCCAGGGTGGGGTGGAGGGTATGTAAGACTTGCCTCTTCCTTAATAAATTGGGCTTGTTTCAACATTCTGCCAGAATCTGTGCCATTGACTCTCTGCCTACTTGGTCCCTTCCCCAAAGGGAACAACAGCACAAGACCCTGATGCACACTTCATTTACATTCCCAATGCTATTGTGATGTTTTCTCAACAGTCACAGTGTCTTCACTGTTTCTGGTTTAGGGCTTTCTCTGCATTTCTCTGCTTCCATTGCACATTTGCGTTGTTCATGATTATCTGAAGAACTAACTAAATCAAATTTGGAGTGAAGTTAAGAATTAAGCAAGGGTCAGAGCAGTAGGACACATGAATTCAAAGAATCTAAGATTTGATTGAGAGTTAGAGGCAAATGATCTACAGAGAAGTAGTAATAGAAATAAACTTTACAATACAAGACAGAATTAAGCTACTTAAAGAGACTGAAAGCTGGGCTCAGGTGATGGTCAAGCATTTGCTGTGCATGTGTGAAGAGCTATGAATGAATACTCAGGAACTATTCAAAATGGTAATTCAGTTTCTTTTTGTTACCATAATGCTCCTTCTATGACACATGGAAGGTGGAGACAGGAAAATGTCCACAAGCTGGCACACACAGTGATGAACAACAAGAAGACTCTGTCTCAACTAGGGTAGAAATTAAGTCTCAACACTTGACATTGTTGTTTGTCTTCCACATTCAAGCTTTGGCACAGCCACATTCATGCATTTGTAATCACATCATTGTAAACACACATAGCTATTCATATTCAAAGAAAACAAAAAAGCCACGCCAAATATGGCATACACCTGCAATACTAAAATTCATGGGCTCAAGACAAGTGAAGGTCAGAGAGGTTCAATGTCATTTTCCAGTACAGAGAGAATTTGTGGCCAATCTGGGATACAACAGAACCTGTCTGGAAACAAACAAAAAAGTCAAAACCATTTTAGGGAGAGCACCAAATATAAGCTAATACATGTAGCTGGAAATTAGCAGTGGTTCTGTCTTAGAAGTCATTTTAAAAGATAAGTGTTTATTTGGAGGAAGGTACTAAAAAGAATATCTCAATAAGACTGACTCTGTCTTCGTATGTAGACAAATATGGTCTTGAGCTATTGATTCACTTGAATCCATCCTGTGGATATTGTGATTGAAGGCTTGCACCATACTAATCATCCTGGATATTGATCATTTTATTTCATTTTAATTGATGCTTATCAAGTGATGTGACTTAGTGGCTGTATCAAAAAACAAACAATAACAAGACCTGAGTGTTACTGTTAGTGGTGAGTAATGTTCAATTAGCAGGCAAGTAAGTGCCTGTCTCCTGGTCCTAGAAAAACAGAAAGATTCAAAGAAAGAGATGGGAAGAATGACATTTTGTATTACATGAGAAGACAAATTCTCATCAATACAAAATGCAGTTGAGTGAAACCAAATGAATGAATCTAAGGTGTATGTCATCATTAATAAATACAATTAAAAATGAATGGAATAAGTCTCAAGTAGAGAGAGAAACGAATGGAAAGTGGAGAGGGAGTGGGAGAGGGAAAGACAGGGAGAGAGAGAGAGAGAGAGAGAGAGAGAGAGAGAGAGAGTTATATATGAATATTCAGAGAACATGTAAGGCCCTAGAAACTTGTAGTTAATAAAATAATAAAATATTTTTGAAAGATTTATTTTATTCTTTCTTTTTGTATGTTATTATATGAGTTTGAGTTTGTATGTTTGTGTATCTGCAGAGATGAGAAGAGTTTTACTTCCCCTGAAGCTGGAGTTATGGAAAACTGTGAGCCACTTGATGTGGATACTGGGGAACACACTCCCCCTCCCTAAAAAGCTCCAAGTTCTTTTGAGAACCAAAGCATCTCTCCAGCCATTAAGGAAATAATTTTGAACAGTAAGTTATGAAAATAACTTCATTGCACAAGGAAGAGTAGAAATTAGCATAAGTGATCTACACAACAAATAAATAGTAATTGTAGGAAATAGAGATACAAAAGGGAATGGTGGCATTGTGAAATAATAATGAGTAAAAATGTGGTTATCATATAAACCTGATGACCAAACTGTCTCTGTAACCCACATAAATTAGCAGTAGTCAATTGACTCCACAAAGTTGTTCTCAAGTTCTCAGAAATGCTCTGTGAGATGTATGTAACCACACAGACACTCATGCATACATACACACCAGATCACAATAAATAATATATTTTAAAGGAAAAAAAAATCACAGTGTGAAGGTAAGGTAGAGGACTTAGAACAATGCAATAAGAACAAAGATAATATAATAAGAAGATAGGAGTGGGAATTTCAATATAACTGTCACTCTATGAAAAGAGGAAATCTAAAGTTTATAGGTGTAGAAAACAAACATTTATTAAGATCATTCCCTGTAGTTAGGAATACAGATGTGGTGTTTAGTACCTATAGTGTTAACTTAACACAACCTACAGCCAACTTGGAAGAGAATTTTAATGAGGATTACTCTAGATTACATTAGACTATGGGCACATCTTTCAAAGGTTGAGCTGATAGTTCATTGATAATTTAGAATAATGAAACACATTGTGGGGAGGGGACCAGAAAAGCATAAGGAAAGAGAAAGCTAGTTGTGCGCAAGAAAGCAGGGGTAAACATACTTATTGTCTTTCTGCTCTTGACTGTGAACATAGTGCTTTAACTGGCAGCCAAGTCTTCTTAATCAATCATAAACTGTTACCTAGAGTTGTATGCAGAACAAGTCCTTTTCTCTCTAATTTGCTTTTTTGTTTCAACAGATGCCAACAGGCAGAATTTCAAACACCACATAGACAAGACCAGAAAAGACTTCGCTTCATAATATTATAATGAAACAAACAAAGAACATTGAAATTCACAAGAGAGAAACACCAAGTCAAAGACCCAGCTATACGACTCTTGGACATATACCCAAGGAATGCTCAATCTTACCACAAAGACACAAGCTCAGATATGTCCATAGCAGCATTATTTGTAATAGCCAGAACCTGGAAACAACTGAAGAATGGATAAAGAAAATGTGGTACATATACACAGAGACAAAACAATGACATCATGATGTTTGCAGGTAAATGGATGGATCTAGAAAAAAATCATCCTGAGTGAGGTAACCCAGACTCAGAAAGACAAACATGGTATGTACTCACTCATAGGAGGATACTAGATGTAAAACACAGATGACCAGACTGCTACTCACAATTCCAGGGAAGCTATCTAGGAAACAGGACCCTAAGAAAGACACAGAGATCGCCCAATGACAGAGAAATGGATGAGATCTACATGAGCAACCTGGACGTGAGTGGGGGTATTGACAAGGATTGAGGGAAAGAGAGCTTAGGATAGCAGGAGATCCCAGCTGGATCAAGAACAGGGAGGGAGAACAAGAATAAGAGACCATGATAAATGAAGACCACACGGGAATAGGGAGAAGCAAGGTGCTAGAGAGGTCCCCAAAAACCCACAAAGATCCCTCCAGTGCAGACTACTGGCAATGGTCAAAAGAAAGCCCGAACTGAAATACTCTGTGATAGGATGGCCAAACACCCTAACTGTCCTGCTAGAAATCTCGTTCAATGACTGATGGAAGTGGATGCAGGGATTCACAGCTAGGCCCGAGGTGGAGCTCCAGGAGAAATTTTATGAGTGAGAATTGTTGAGACCAAGATTGGAAAAAGCACAGGGACTAATAGCCAAACGAA
Organism: Onychomys torridus; assembly: GCF_903995425.1. Taxonomy (NCBI): domain Eukaryota; kingdom Metazoa; phylum Chordata; class Mammalia; order Rodentia; family Cricetidae; genus Onychomys; species Onychomys torridus. The sequence goes on from NC_050443.1 coordinate 8,077,207, forward strand.
TGGAAGCACATGAACTATTAACCAATAGCTGAGGATTCCCCAACTTGATCAGTCCCTCTGGATAAGTGAGACATAGCTTGAACTGTTTAGGAGGCCCTGAGGCAGTGGGACTGGGACCTGTCCTTAGTACATGAGCTTGCTTTTTGGAAACTGGGGCTTATGCAGGGACACTTCATTCAGCCTGGGAGGAGGGGAATGGACATGCCTGGACTGAATTCTACCAGGTTGAGCTGAATCCCTAAGGGATTCCTTGCCCTGGAGGAGATGGGAATGGGTGGTGGGTTGGAGGGGAAGCAGGGGTGGAGAGAGGGACAGGGGACTCTGTGGCTGATATATAAAATTAAATTAAATTATAAAATAAAATAAAAAGTTAAAAATAAAAGTCTGTCAGAATAACAGATTTTTAATGCAGATTTTTTAAATGCAATAGGGACTGGAAAGCTATACTTCAAAGTATAAAAGATAATCAATAACAACTACTGTACCCATCCAAGCTGCTTGTCATAACTCAAGGAGAAATAATATTTTACATGCTAAAATTATGAATTTATAATTATCAATTCAGCTTTACAAACTAAATTTATAGGAGCCTTTCAGACTGACGAGAAAAACAGATGTGTCCCTAAGACTGCAAAAGCATGAGATTGCTTTACCAGTCATCTTGACACAACCTCGAATTATCTGAGCAAGTCTCAGTTAAGTTATTGTCCCAGTCAGATTGGCCTATGACCAAGGATTTGAGTAGTTGTCTTCAATGATGATTGATGTGTTAGGGTCCACAGCCTGGGACCTGGGATGTATGAAGAATCTGACCTAGCCTGAAACATTGAATGAGTTAGCAAGCAGATTAGTATAATATTTTCTGCTTCAGTTCCTTCTGGAGACACTGTCTTGAAACCTCCTGTAGATAGCTTGTGACATGAAAGTGGAAGCCAGATAAATACTTTCTTTCCCTACTTTGCTTCTAACAAGAGCATTTTGTCATAGAAACTATACAGCAAACTAGAACAACAGTTAAACAAGAAAACAGCTTGAGACCCTTGAAAAAATTATCAAAATGACAGTAATCAATAGGCACCTATCACAAGTAACTGAATATTAATGTCCATTCCTAATTACAAATCACATGCTAGGAGATTGGAATAAAAATGTAGGAAGTATATATTTGTTGTACTCCGTCATCAAAGACAGATATAACCTTACAATGAAGTGATGAAAAAAGGTGTTCAAGGAAAATGGAGCTTGGAAACAACCAAGTGTTGCTGATCTAATCTGACAAAATAGACTTGAAAGTAAATCTAGTGATAAATGATAAACTTTACTTCCTACTGATTAAGGCAACAGTTTCTGGGAAGATCTACAGAATTCTATACACTTGTGCACCCAGTTCTATACAGAAAATACTATTAGATATATCACCAGGTGTCATAGTAGTTTCACTCCCAATAATTAACACTTCATCCCAATATAGTGTAAACAGAATTAAACAACATCACATGTAAAATTGCCTTAAAAATATCTACAGAATATTGTATCCAAATACTGCAGAATACTCCTTTTTCTCAGCAGTCCATGGGACTTTCTCTAAAATAGATAATGTATTAGGACACAAAGAATGTCTGAGCAAATATGGGGAAACTGAAATATTTCCTTACATTCTACCTGACACCAATGAGATAACTACAGGCAAATAAGAGAAATTCCAGAAGGTAAATAATCATGAACAACATACAACTCACAACGTAGTTATGACTGACTTCTTGAAAAAAATGAAGAGCAGAACAACTCCGTCAATAAAATAAAAATTAAACCCCAACATCCATTGATCTGTTAGATGCTATGTAAGCCGTCCTAAAAGAGATGTTTAAAGGTCAGTCTTCCTATATTAAGAAATTAAAGAGATGTCGAATAATTTAGTTAATGATTCACCTTTGGGCCATAGAACAGGAACAAGTCAAACACCAACATCATCAGCTGGAAAGGAAACACTGACAATAATGAAATTAGTGAAACCAAAGCAGCTCAACAACAAAACAAACCACAGAGTTAATGAAACAGATCTGGTTCTTTCTTAACACAAACAATATTGACAGACTTTAGATAAACTAACCAAAAGGAAGAGTGAATGCCAAAGCTAATACAGTAAGACATGAAAATGGAGTCATTATGACAAGCTCCAGTGAAATTCAGAAAATTATTAGGGTTTACCTTAAGAACATTCCACTAAATGAAAAATCTAAAACATATGGATGAATTTCTACATAGATTAAAAACTACCAAGATTAAACTATGATGACATTTTGAACTAATAAACGAGTAGGGATGGGGAGAAAAGTGCAGTTAAAAGCATTCACTACTCTTTTGGAGAAACAGGACTCAATTTCTACTTCCCATTGATATCTCTCTGTATGCTGTGAACATATTACTCTGATTGCTTAGTAAATAAAATGCTGATTGGCCAGTAGGCAGGCAGAAAGTATAGGCAGGACAAGTAGAGAAGAGAATTCTGAGAAGAGGCAGGAGTCTCCAGCCAGACACAGAGGAAGCAAGATGTGAAGGCAGAGCTGAGAAAAGGTACTAAGCCAAGTGGATAAACATAAATAACAATTATGGGTAAATTTAAATGTAAGAGCTAGTCAATAATAAGCCTGAGCGAATGGATGAGTAATTTTAATTAATATAAGCTTCTGAGTGATTATTTTATAAGTGGGCTACAGGACTGTGGGTGCTAGGCAGGACCTGGATAGAATTCTCCAGCTACAACCCACATGATAACCCACAATGCCTTCTTCCAGGCCCTACGGGCACCACACACTTATGCAACAAACACAAACATACATGATAATACTTCTGCACAAAAAAATGAAATGAACCTTAAAAATAATCAGGACTAGTCCTTTCCCTAACTTGCTACCTCTGAGGTAGGGGAAGGCAGAGCAAAGACCAGTGCTAATTAATGCAGCAACCACCAAGCTCCAGATCTAAGGGCTTTGAGTTGGTTTACCCCAATATTTACCCTATCTATAAGCTGCTAGAGAAGGTAGACAAGGCCTGTCCTGCAGAAACAGAGCCACAGGATCTCCATGACTCTGAGCAACTGTAGGATATCTGAGAGGAGTCTAGAGGAGCCAGTATTGATGGTGTAGCAGAAACCAGAGGCCCTGAACCAGAACAACAGCTTACTGCAATGAACATTTGCAAATAAAGCTGTCTGGTCAAAAGTGAGTACATACTGTATGACACACCTCAGCTCTCCATGCTATTATGATGAACAAGTATGTGATGGAGAGGTGGAAAAGATGGAGTAGCAAAGTCAAACAAGTATGTTGTAATAGGAGACATGACATGTTGGGCTGATATGAGAGAAGACTTCTATCGATAGAGGAGCATGTCATTGCTCAATGGGGTCAGAAAGATGGTCTGACTTTTCCTTTGTTTGGTTTTGCTTTTCTTTTTAAAATCAATGTATTTGTGTACTTTTTATTTTACTTTCCAGCCGTAGTTTTCCCTTGTGTCCTCACCTTCCAATATGTCCCGCAGGAGAATTTGCCTCAGTTCCCACTCTCCACACTACTCCTCTTCAATTTCTCTTTAAAAAAGAACCTGTCTCTCATGAGTATCAATATGGCATATCTAGTTTCAATAAGACTAAGTACTTCCCCATGTACTATAAATGGGCAAGGTGACCCAGCATGTGGAGTAGGGTCCCAACACCAGTAAAAGAATTGGAGATAGGCCCTGTTCTTACTGTTTGGAGTCCTGCAAGGGCACCAATCTACAAAAATATAACACATATACAGAGGGTCTTAATCAGTCCCTTGTAGGCACCCTGGTTGGCATTTCAGACTCTGTGAGCCCCTATGATCCTAGGTTGATTCTGTGAGAATTCTTGTGATGTCCTTGACCCTTGTAGTTCCGAGTATTTTTTGTCCTCCTCTTCTGAAAGATTTGCTGAACTCCACCTAATATTTGCCTGTGAGTCTGCATCTGTTTCCATCAATTGGTGGATGAAGTCTCTCTGATGACTATTGGGCTAGGTACAAATCTGGTCACAGGAGATGTACAGTTCAGAGTACATATCTGCTATTGCTAGGAGTCTAAGTTGGAGTCTTTGTTGGAGTTTCTTGGCAATGTTTTTGACTGACCCTAAATTTTCCCCCTTTCCATACTCTCTTTCAGAACTCTCCCCCTTTATCCCCTCCCTCAACCTGATCGCTCATGTTCTCATGCCCACCTGCCCTCCGTTCACTCAAAAGAAACCTCTTCTTTTCCCCTTTCACAAGGATATCTGTGGTGTCCCCAGCATGAATCCTCCTTGTTACCTAGTCTCTCTGGGTCTGTGGATCATAGCACTATCCTTCATTTTATAGCTAATATCAACATATCAGTGAGTACATACCATGATTGTCTTTCTCTGTCTATGTAACCTCACTCAGGATGATATTTTTTTAGTTCTATCCATTTGCTTTCAAGTTTCCTGGTGTCCTTGTTTTAAGCAGCTGAGTAATATTCCATATTTTATTTATCTACTCCATGGTTGAGAGACATCTGGGTTTCCAGGTTCTATTACAAATAAAGTTGCTCTGAACACAGTTGAGCAAATATCCATATTGTAGGATAAAATATTCTTATGTTATGTTCCCAAGAGTGATGTAGTTGGGTCTTGGGGTAGGTTGATTCCAAGTTTTCTGAGAAACCTCCACACTGACTTCCAAAGTTGATGTGCAAGTGCACTCCCCCCAGCAATGGAGGCGTGATCCCCTTACACTACCTCCTCTCCAGCATGAGCGAGCTGTTACTTGTGTTTTTTATTTTAGCCATTCTGACAGGTTGAGGTGGAATCTGAGAGTCATTTTAATTTGCATGTCCTTGATGGCTAAAGATTTTGAACATTTTGTTAAGTGTTTCATAGCCATTTGGGTTTCCTCTGTGGAAAATTCTCTATTTAAATCCAATTTTTAAATTGGATTGTTTAGTTTGTTGGTGTTCAGTTTTTTTGAGTTCTTTATATATTTTGAATATTGACCCTAAGTCAGATGTGGATTTGTTGAAAATCTTTTTCCAATCTATGGGGTTGTAATTTTTTCCATATTGATGGTGTCTTTTGGTTTACAGAAGATTTTCTATAAAGCAAATATCCAGTTTTTTAAATTGTTGATCTTTGTGCCTGTGCCATCATTGTTCTGTTTAGGAAGTGTTATCTCCTGTGCTGATGCATTCAAGGCTGTTCTCCATTTTGTCTTCTATTAGATTCAGTGCATCTGGATTTATTTCAAGGTCTACATCCAAATGGACTTGAGTTTTGTGTGGGATGATAGCTATGGATGGATTTGCATTCTTCTACTTGTCTACATCCAGTTAGACCAGCACCACTTGTTAAAGATGCTTTCCTTTTTCCTTTGTATATTTTTTGGCTTCTTTGTTGAACATTGGCTGTCCATCAGTGTTTGGATTTACATCTTTGTCTTTAGTTCAATTACTCTGATCCATCTTTCTTTTAAGCCAATATATATATATTACAACTATAGCTCTGTTGTAGAGCTTGATATCTCTGGGTACTCTTTTATTATACAGGATTGGTTTAGCTATCCAGGATGTTTTGTTTTTCAATATGAAATTGAGTATTGTTCTTTCAATTTTGTAAACAATTGTGTTGGGATTTTGATGGGAATTATGTTGAATCTGTAGCTTGCTTTTGGGAAGATGATCATTTTTACTATTTTTATCCTAAAGATGCATGAGCATGTGAGATCTTTCCCTCTTCTGATATTTTATTCAGTAAAGAACAATACTCAAATTTTCTATTTTTTTTAAATTATTTTACTTTTGGGGGAAGTTACAGGGTTGGATGACAGGTATGAAAGACCTAGGAAATGAATGGAAATGGGGTACATCATGGTAAATTCCCAAAAAATCAATGAAAAATTATGTTATATAAATACTTAGGCCTGTATAAATCAATGAGTTTGCAGTAGTACTTAAAACAGTCTCTAAATTAAAAAATAGTTCAGGCCCAGATGAATTTTCTCAGACCTTCAGAAAACTTGACCAAAGCTATTTGAACTGTTCCATAAATGAAGGGAAAGAGGACACACCACCAAACTTCTTTTATAAAGTATCATCTTGATACTAAAAGCAGACACATATTCAACAAAATAGAAAAGTACAGACAAACTTCTATGGTGAACATAGATGCAAAACTTATCAACAAGATATTTTTTTAACTAAATCAGGAATACATTAAAAATTAGTTAAATGGCTCAACAGCTAAGGTCATTTGCCTCCAAAGCTGATGACCTAAATCCACATGATGAAAAAAAAGATGCATTCTGTAAGTTGTCCTCTACTCTCCAACTGCACACTTGGTTTCACATGTACCCACACAATATGTGTGTGTGTGTGTGTGTGTGTGTGTGTGTGTGTGTGTGTGTGTGTATTTAAACAACCATTAGCCATAATCAAATTGACTTTATTCCAGAGTGACAGTTTAGGGATGGTTCAATATACAAATATCAATAAATGTAAATTACATAGCATAAATCTACTCAAGAACAGGAAACACACTGGAGTCTGTGTAGACACAGAAATGTTTTTTTAAAATAAATTTCACCATCTTCAGGACTAAAGTCCTAAAGAATTTGGAATAGAAGAAATATATTTCAACATAATATTTGCCTTATGTTAAAAATATAGCTAATATTACACTAAAAAGTGGAAAATCTATGCATTTCCAGTAAAAACTGGAAGACTACAAGTGTATATACTTCCTCCATTCTTTTTCAATATAGTACCAAAGTCTGTGTTAGAAGAAAAAGACAAAAGGCACAAAAAAAGTAATACAAATAAGAAAAGAAGAAGTCAAAGTATCTTTATTTTCAGATAATACAACACTATCAATAAGAGAGCTTAAAGAGTTTACCAGGAAACATTTAGATCTCATAAAGGCTTTTATAAAAGTGACTAGGTATAAAATTGTCATACAAACACCAAAACTTTTCCTATATTCCAATGACAAATAAACTGAGAACTAAATCATAAGAATAAGTCTGTTCACTATTGATTTAGAAAATACATCAGAATATCCAATCAAGGGTGCTTGCTTGAAAAGTTAGCCTCCTATAATTTTTAGGCATTTGAATACTTGTTTATCTGTTGCTTGATGTTTTGGGAGGACTAGGAGTTTTGAACTTGCTTGAGGAAATATGTCTGGATAGGATTTTATTTTTCAAAAAGGTGGCACCATTACAAGTGTTCTATGCTTCCTTTTTATTGATTGAGGTGTGAGATCTCAGGTGCTACAGTATTGCTATGCCTTTCCTTCTGGTACCATGCTCCAGAAGGAAACAGACATATAGATTAATGGAATAGAAAACCAAGATATAAGTTCACATAATTCAAGGCAACTGATTTTTGACAAAATGTCAAAAATATTCATAGGAATATAAACATGATCCTTAGTAAATAGGGCTTTGAAAACTGGATTTGTAGGGGAAAGAAGCTGGCTAAGGAAATTCATAACTAGCACTGGAGCCTAGAACTACGGTCAGATGGCACATACCAGGGCAGAAAGAAATGAAGTTTGGCTAATTCAGATCAGAGAAATCTGTCCCTGGCCAACTGACTAGTGAAACCAACCAATCACAAGGCAGAACAATAAAACCCTGTGCCCTACGTCAACCCCTAGTTGATTCCACCCCCAAGACATCCTGTATAAACCACCCTTTCTGGTCATTTAGGCAAAAGGCTGTTCTCTCAACCCTAGAAGATGTTGCTATTTTCCTGGAGTCCTCCTTCCCCAATAAATCTCTTCCTCAAAAGAGTTTTGGGTGTAAAGATCTTTATTCACTGGCACAGAGAATGTCCTTGCTGAGACATCTCCCAGTGGACAAAACAAGGGAGAGCTGAAAGAGCAGAGCAAGGATGAGCTGAACAGAAGCTATTTTCTGAGAAAGCCCTCAGTGGACAGAGCAAGAGAGCTGAAAATTAAGTTTTCTCCAGAGCCAGAGGAGATTTTTAAATTTCTGCAGGTGTTTCCCCTTTCAGATAGTGAAGCAAAAGAGCTTCCCAGAGCTCTGCTGGGAAGGCCCCTTAAGTGGGGGCTGAGCAAAGCTCAGCTGTATCAGCTCTTCATGAGAAGACCAACATTGATGTATCTTACAGGCAGTCCATCCCTCATCACACCAGGTCAACCTTGACATTCCTGGACAGTCAGAAAACCCTTCCCTGTTGAAGCCTTTACAGGCCTGACTTTCCCAAGAAGTCAGAAAAATTTCTATTACAGGATTGGGCTGCTTCTTTGTAGTTTCTTCTATCAGAGCTGTTCTAACAGGTCCAGGTTTCCAGGACACCTTCAGTGCAGAGCTGCTTTTCTGAGCAGCTTGACATGTCTGGAAGTGTTTATGTATATCTTAATCTCTATTCACACACAGACACAGACACAGACACAGACACAGAAACACACACACACACACACACACACACACACACACACACACACACACACACATTCACCCCAATTCCAGATGGATCAAGAACCTCCACAGCAGATCCAAAACTCTGAAACTGGTAGAGAAAACGATTGGAAGTCCACTTTGAAATGGAATCACAGCTAAGGACTTTCTAAATAATACTCATTTCACTCAGAAAATATGGCAGATAAACAAATGGGACCTCATGAAATTAAAGGGCTTCTATCACCCAAAGGAAATTGTTAATCATGTGATTATGCAACCTACAAAACGGAAGAAAATCTTTGTCAGCTTCTTACTCCCAGAAAATGTGTATCTAGTATCTATGAAGAAATCAAAAGTAAACAAAAACAATCCCTCAACATTATGGAAAAAATCATGGAGCAAAACTTGGGCCGTGGAACTCAACAGTGTTATCAAAAAAGAAAAACCATGCCTTGTGTGCATTTTTAACATTTTACATATTCAACATCATTAGCTTTCAGAAATATACAAACAAAACTAATTAGGGAATTAATCTTACCCCAGTCAGAATAACTATTGTCCAGAAAACAAATGATGCTACAAAGTTACAGAGAGAAACCCTAGCTAAAAAAACAAAGAAAAGAAAAAAGGAAGGGAAAGAAAGACACCAGATGACAACAAATGTTTGAAGTGTGGGGCACAGAGAAGAAAATTCAAATAAAAGGGAGTGAGAAAGGAGTCGATGCAGATAATGGATGAGAGTGCTGAAAGACAATGTGAGGCTACTGTGTTCTAGTTATAATTGTCATGGGATTTTGGTTTTGATGATGGAGAATTGAGAGCAATGTCAGTGATATTGAAAGTGAAACATTTACTGTGACTCTTAGCAGCTTCTCTATTGAGTGTCAAATCTATGTGTATTTTCTAAACAATTTATATTCATTGTTTATAGGCTTAGTATCTCATTAATTTGGATTTACCTTGTTTTTACTTATTTACAAGTTTCTTTATAATAAGGCCTAGATTTTAAAATTTTAAGAAGATAATGTGGAGAATGAATACTGGTGGGAGTGCAAACTGACCCAACCCTCACTGAGAACACTGTGGACTTTACTACACAGCTGAGAAGAGAACTCCAATATGACCCAACTATCAATTCTTAGGTATATACTCAAACTATTTAGATATCATCTACTATATACGAGATACAACTATACAGATGTTTGAACATCTGCCTTCATTGCAGCTCCACTCACAATAGCTAGGAAACAGGTTCAACCTACATGCCATCACTGAAAAGTAGATAATGAAATTGTAATGTGTACACACAATTAAATTTCATTCAGCTATACATATAAAATTATGTAATTTTCAGTAAAATAGATAGAACTGGAAAATATACCCAATGAGGTAAACCCAGCACAGATAGACAACTATTGCATACTCTCTCTCATATAAGGATCCTAGACAAATTCTCAGTGTGTTTAACTTGAAGTGCATATTACTTACAGGAAATGAGAAAAAGGGGGTATTAGAAGAGAAAAGAGAGACCCTAAAGAAAGAGAAATTTCAGAATACCTCTGGTATGAATGGGAAGGGAGGAAATGAGACTGAGTGGGTTAATGTAAAGATGGGGTGAGAGGATGAGGGTAAAATTAACCCAAAATGCTGGGTGATGGTGGCAATCTCCTTTTATCCCAGCACTCAGGAGGCAGAGGCAGATGGATCTCTGTGGGCTACAGAGTGAGTTCCAGAAATGGTGGAAATCTACACAGAAAAACCCTGTCTCAAAAACAAAACAAAACACAACAAAACAAAACAAAAACAAAACCAAGAATATATGACAATGCCTTATGGAAACTCATTCATTTGTAAGCTCCTTAACATATTTAAAAAGTATAATTCAAGCTACAATACCGCTTCCAGGAGTCATAGATTATTAAATGAATACTCCATTGCTAGTATTGGGATACCTCTCTGGGATTTGTTGCCTAGAAAGCCCCAAGGAACCAAATAACATAGGCAATTATCGCTGTTGTCAGTGCCCCCTAAAACTAGTTAGTAAGACCCTATTTATAAACACATCCTCATATTCTTATCACAGTACGTAAGGAAAACAAGCTGGGAATGGGCTGAAATATGCCTTTCTGTGCAATATCTCTCACAGTGCCAGAAAGCGTTGTGCAGTCTAATGGAGTCTGTCATCAACAGTCTTCCACAGCTGTGGACACTTCAACCAGCCTTACAAGATATGTCCACTAGTGCAATAATGGGAATTGTGGTATCAGGGCAACCAATCATTTTCTGATTGAGAAGAGTTCAAATGTGGTGTAGCCAATGTGGTTGAATATCTATGCTGGGATGGGAATAGCTTCTAGTGTTGAGGCTATCTGTTGCTCTGCTGAATGGACTTGATATGCAGAGCAAATTCTCTTCTAAATAGCTATGTTTCTCCTTATATATCACTACTGTTAGCTTGGTTAAAAAAAGAATCTTTTCATATTGAGGAGTGGTAGTTTTGGAGACTCAAAGTTGGCCAAAATGCTGAGAATAAGTGTCTTTTTCAGTGTTCACCAAATGAGATGCTCTAAACACCCCATGTAGCCTTAAGAAACATGGAGGAAGAAGGTATGGAAATGATGTAAAAGCTTAAATATGGGGTAGAATGATGTGGAATATTGTCTTCCAGACATGACAAGGCCATAGAACATTATAACCCCACTAGCTGGGATTACTGCACAAGACCTGCACAAGACTGGGCCCTAAAATACTTTTCCAAGGAGAGAGAAAGTGCTCCCAAGTAACACCACTTTCCTGTGGCGTTATGAGCAGTCAAGTGTTTTTAGGGACAGGGCCCATGAGACCTCCTCCTTCCAGGGTCTATAGGCAGTTAGAGGTTGCTGGTGGATTGAGAGTTATTTTTTTCAATGTAGTAGCTACTGGTGTAATACTCATGTTCCTGTAAATGATTCCTTCCCTGTGCTCCAGTAAGCAACCCCAATGGACATCACTGGGTCACAAATAGACACATGCTGAAAAGGGACATGGAAGTAGAAAGCAGAGTTCTTGGGAAGAGGAAAAGAATCAGCAAGAGTGAGAACAGAAGAGAGATTAGTGAGCCATTAATTTGTTCAAAAATACCTGCACACATGTATGAATATGTCATAATGAATCTGGTTATTATATATAATTATTAGTACTCAACAAAATTTGAACTATATGCAAAGTGTTAAGAAACCATGCCAATGAAAATACTTTTGAGATGATAAAGAAAATAGAATTTACAATATTTTTTAAGGTGTGTCTTAATAAAATTGTGGACAGTCAGGATAATGTATGGGAAGCCAATAAAGAAAAGACTAATAGAATCCACAAATGAGTTGTGTGGTAGGAGGACAAGCACATTTGTTATTTTTCTGCTGCTGTGGTAAAACTTCATGAACAAAGGCTACTTAAGTAAGCAGAAAGAGGTTAATTTTGGCTTACTATTCTAGAGGGAGAAGAATAAATGATGGCCAAATGGAGGCACTGGCAACAAGTGGCAGGCAAGGCTATAGCAACAGGAAGCTGAGAGGTCATCTCAACTACGAGCTGGAAGCAGAGACAAGAAACTGGAAGTGACTTAAGAACTTAACCTTTTGATGTGGATCTAGGGGAGCACTCCTCCATTGCTAGTAGCAGGGCAAACTTGAACAGCCACTTTGGAAATCAAAATGGATGTTTCTCAGAAAACTGAGAATCATTCAACCTCAAGACCCAGCAATACCATTCTTGGGAATATACCCAAAGGATGCTGAATCTTTCCATAAGAATAGTTTTTCATCTATGTTCATGGCAGCATTTTTCACATGTAAACAACCTAAGGGCTCCTCAGCCACACAATGGACAAAGAAAATGTGGTACATTTCCACAATGGAATATTACTCAGCTGTGAGAGTTGTGTAGCTTGCTTGATCTGCTTGTGGGTCTCCTAGTGATGAAAGCAGGGTCCATCTCTATTTCTTTGGTTGCCTTTAGGAACCTATTCCTCAGAGTGAGTTGCCTTGTCCAGCCTCCAAGGAGAGGAGTTTAGCCCCACCTGAACTTGATACACCATGCTTAGTTGACACCAATGCCTGTCCCTTTCTAAACAGTAATAGAGGAGGAGTGGATTAGGTGGTGGGGTAGTTAAGGTAGTGGGGGGAGGGAGGGCAAGGGAGGAAAGAGGGAGGGTAAACTGGTCAGGATGTAGAATAAATGAATAAAAATAATTAAAAAATTAAAATCTTTCAAAGTCCACACTCAGTTGTACCTCCTGCAAGGCTGTACCTCATCTATCTTCTGGAACATTGCCATCAAGTGGGAATAGGCATTCAAACGTCAAGGTCTATTTGAGGCATTTCTCATGTAACACCACAAATTATAACACCTACCTCAGTACTGGGAAGACCAGATACTCCAAATGTTGTTGGGATGGTGTGTTATGGGGCAAGCTGTGGCTGTGCCCTGTTATGTAGTGGTGTGTGAAAACAGGAAAACTTCACAATTAGGTTTATAATTGTGATGAGACTTGGAACCACAGATTGGTTGAATACAGAGTGACAAGATGGAACCAAGTGAAGACTACAGAATATCCTAAATGCTAGGGATATAATCAAGTTAAAACACATGATCTTAATAGTGAGCCCCAGCATTAACTTGATGGAAAATGGTAGTAGGTGCTTTAGTCCTAGAACTCAAAAAGTGGATGCCTGAGGAACAGAGTTTCAGCGTTGTCAGTGGCTATATTGAGTTCAAGACCAACCTGGGCTATATCTCACCTTATCATTAAAACGTCTCTAAACCTTCCTGAAGTCCTATATTTAACAGGACACTCACCATTTCCTTTGAGGAACCATTCAAAATAAGTTGTCAGTGACTCTGGATACTTAACATATTTTGTCTTACTCAGGAAAAAATAACCAGACACAAGAACATCTCTGGGATTTCTGATGACATAGATCACCTTAAATAGAGAAACATGTACATGATGGTCAACATTGCTATTCCAAAACTTTTAACTGGTACAATTTATATGAAATATCAATAAAATCTCTATGAGGTTTCTAAAATAATTATTTTTATTTGGACAAAATATTTACATAAGTACAAATTATCTATAGCGAGAATCGTATTTTAAAAATTTATTTCATTTACAAATATGTAACAGCAAAATTGCTCAAGTCACTAACACATTAAAAAACAAAACCACAATAACAAAAATTCAAGACTGATCTTAATTTATAAAGATCAATATCTTACAGTGTCAAAAACCATCCATCCACTATGAAAGAACATCTTATATACACAGAGATGAGTACTGTGCTATATATATCTTCAATATGAGAAACCAAGTGTTTTCCACAACTGTAACTACCAAATAAACTTTCAAAGAATCACGGTGCAGATCTTCAAAGCCAGTGTGTCACAACAGTGAACACAAAGACTTACAGGCCACTCAGAAATGCAGGGAGTTGGAAAAATATACTTTCCCTGGGAAAAGCATAACAATTGGTTATGCAATTCCAAATGCTCAACCCTGAAAACATACATACAAGTAACATTTTATTTACTGAGCAGATTGTATTTAAATATTGAGAAATTCATAGATTTATATACAGATGTAACAACAATTAATGAAAAAAAAGACTGCAAATTTGAAAGGAGGAAAGGAGGAAAGCTTGGAGAGAGGAAGAAGGGGGAATGTTGCATGTATTTATGTTATAATCACAAACAATAAAAAACAAATTAATAATAAATAATAATTTTAGTAAAAGGAAATTCGTATTTTGTACCAATGCTCTTTGGTACTTCAATTTCTCCACCAAGATTTTGCCAAATCCACATAACACAATACATATAATGTCACAACTTCATTTTGATATTATCAAGAGAGTTCTACATTTGTCTTTGTATTTTACATATAAAATATTTTTAAGTTCTATGGTGCCGAAAATTCTAGAAATTTTTTTTTCTGAGACAGGGCTTCACTGTGTAGCTTTGCACCTTTCCTGGAACTCAATTGGTAGACCAGGCTGGCCTCGAATTCACAGAGATCCACCGGGTTATGTCTCCCGAGTACTGGGATTAAAGGCGTGCAGCGACACCACCCAGCTAATGAAGATATACTCAACTTTTTTTTCTTTTGTTTTTTTTCGAGACAGGGTTTCTGTGTGGTGTTTTGGTGCCTGTCCTGGATCTCGCTTTGTAGACCAGGCTGGCCTTGAACTCACAGAGATTCACCTGCCTCTGTCTCCTGAGTGCTGGGATTAAAGGCATGCACTACCACCACCTGGCATCTGAAAACTTTCTTACTAACTAGAAACTATGATAGGTCAGAACCTGCATATCACTTTCCCTTCTAGAGATCCTCTATCACTGGTGTGCATGATATCTGTGGCTACTGATCTCAATGGACAGCTAGATACAGCAAGTATCTAGATATACACAGTGGGTACAACTGAGCCATGACTGCTGAACAATTTCCGTGATTAGAGCACTGATGCCTGGTCAGGTTGCTTCTTCTCTGAGAAACCCTCTCACACACTAATTCACACACTTCTCATGGGATATATGTAGAATCACAATTAGCTAATTGACTTTGATGACAGCAAAACAGTAATGTCCACTGTACACTAGATTTAGCCCTCTTCTTGACCTGTATGTGTAGTTCCTGAATGCTCTAGTTGATATTTCACTTTCTCTTATATATCTGCCCATGACCACTGTGTGGTATTTGACATTATGGTACTCTGATGTAGTCTGAGGTAGAGACACATCTGCATCACTTAGTTAGTGCATGAGAATCTCAGCTTCCAATCCACAACCTACACAATCTGTGTGCCTTTAACCAAGAGCTCCAAGGCCAATCAAGGTAAATGATGTTCAAAGAACATTTGGTCAAATTTTCTCAACCATTGGACACTGACCTTGGCCTTTGAACTGAAAAAAGAATTAGGAAAAAGATGGAAGGGAAGGTGGGAGCTGATGAGGCGTGGTCCTTCCTTATTGATTAATAGTGGATATCCTTTTTGAGTCTCAATGCTGGGTACGCGGTCCCAGATAGGCACAGATTGGATCCAATTGGGATCCCCCTTTGTCTGAATCAAGCAGACAATCTCAGTCAGCCAGTTAGTTCCTGAAGAAGGAAAAGTAATGGTCACTCATTTCAACAGTACTTGTTAAAAAGCCTCAAGTAGAAAAGTGTACACCTGTACAATTTACAGTGCAGCTGTTTCCAAGCACACAGACCTGTGGTGTTCACAATGTCCTGCTGTGGATATCACGCTGTGTAAATAAAGTTCTGATTGGCCAGTGGCCAGGCAGGAAGTATAGGCGGGACAAGAGAGAAGAGAATTCTGCGAAGTAGAAGGCTGGGGAGAGACACCGCCAGCCGCTGCCATGAGAAGCAGCATGTAAAGACACTGGTAAGCCATAAGCCATGTGGCAAAGTATAGACTAACAGAAATGGGTTAATTTAAGATAGAAGAAGTAGATAACAAGAAGCCTGCCATGGCCATACAGTTTGTAAGCAATGTAAGTCTCTGTGTGCTTTCTTGGTTGGGTCAGAGCAACTGTGGGACTGGCGGGTAAGAGAGATTTGTCCTGACTGGGCCAGGCAGGAAAACTCCAACTACAATGTCCACATGCTCTAATTACAAAGTATATTCATTCATCACATTGCCAATGCTTCACATCTAGAAACTGAGACTATACTCAATTAATTCCACCTGAACATCCCCTCAAGTCCTGGGCCATCATCATTCTACATTCTGGTGCTGTGAGTTCTACTTTCCCAGATACTTTCCAGAGATGTAATTGTGGATTCTGTCCTTGAGATGAGCTCCTTTCTTTTAATACAAAGCAATTCAGATGCATCCATGCTGCAGTATGTGTATGAGTACTGCTTCTCTTTAGTGAATAAATCCCCTTCTGTCTCTTTTCCACACACTCTTGTATTTATGTTTACATGTTCACTTGTCCTTGGGTATTTCTCTAGCTCTCTGCTCTGGGCCATTGTATGAATCTTCTTCATCCATTCCACTGCCCTTGGCTTTTCCAGGTTCTTTCACTGTCAGTGTCAGCAACCTAAAACTTTCCTCTGTCCAGTGCTTCTGCCACCCAGCAAACATCCCTCCCCTGAAGCCCATGCTGCTTCTTTTTGGTTTCTTGAGTTTTGAGACTGTTTGCACTCTCTGGACAAGGTCCACAGTAATTCTTCTTCTACCTGACATTGTCCTCTCCTCCACATATTCTTAATCCATGCCTTTATACCTTGGTGCTATTTCTTCTGTTTATTTTCCTCATTTCCCCTTCCACTGTCCTCCACAGAGACAGAACAATGCCAGAGTCTGCCTTAGGATCCACTGGCATTGCTAGCATGGCTTAGAGACTCTCTCCCCACACAGACCAGGCTGGAGGTCTTTCTCTGAGTGAAAATGCACTCACACACAGCAGTCCATGCCTGCAAAACATTTTAAACATCATATATAGAGAGCATTTCACTCATCACCTAAATGAATGAGGATCAAAGCCCTATCCTTCCTCATATACTCAGGATTATTCTTACTAACAGTTCTTACCTGATTTAGGGTAAGTCAGTATGATTGTGTCTTCATCTCTGATCACAAACTTATCACGAATTTCTTCAAGTCTTTCTTTTTCATACTGTAAATTAGGGAAAGGTATCCCTTCAAACCAAAGGTAGTCTGACATGGCAAAGAGATCTTTGTGGGTGCTGTTAGGATTATAGCTTTAGCCACCTTTTCAGCTCTAGCAAATGTTGAGAGGTAATATTTATAGTGCTGGCAAAGAAATCATTAACATCCCACATTTCCTTATAAAATTAGCTACTGACAGGAAGCACTAATGTAATAACCAGTCAAAGGTTGCTGTGGTAAGCGATTGTGAACACATTCAGAGAACATTGTGCAACATTTGTTAGCCCGAGTTCATGACTCCAAACCAGAAACTCAATAACAAGTATTAGGACATAAAAATGGAACTTAATTTAAAATGCTTTCTAATATAATTCAGCTTTTAGAATGGTTTCAAATGTGTATAAAAGTTACAGAGATCATAAAAATGTTAACACATGTAATTCTTTTTTAAAAAAGTAGTGGTTATTTTTGAGAAACTCAAGTCTTTAGCTGTGCTATATGTCTCTCCCCTTCACTTTTCCCCTCCAGTGCCTCGCTCCCTTCCCATGTTTATGATTTCTTCTTTACTTTTCAGTTGTATATGTATATGTATATGATCAGATGTACATATAACCTACTGAGTCCAATTAGTTCTGTTTGTATGTGAATGTATTCTGAGTGGGGCACTTGTGATTGGAAAACCACTGAGATTTCCCTACTGAGACAGCTGAATCTCTTTCAGCAGTCATTGACCTGCTGTGTGCCTTCATCTAGAAGTAAGCCCATGTAGAATTTCCCCTGCCCTTATTTCTATACCAATTAGTGCGAATACGATAGTACATTTCACTAAACATACTATTGAGAGTTCATAGGTGTATTTTCCTGTCATGTCTAAGGTATATATACAATCAACAAGGGATCCTTAGCCTCAGGGACCTTTCTGTCACCTCTTCTGTGTTTCTTCCAACTCATAGGTTGAATGGACTCATTGTGGATGTATTAGTTATGGTCGGGCACCTTATAGTCAATTATTCTCTGCATTTTGACCAGTTGTGTTACTTTTTAATAGTCTCCAAAGAAGCTCCTTTGATGAGGGTGGGAACTATTTTTAGCTATGTGTAAGAGGTAGGTATTAAGAAAACAGCTAGAAAGTATATTGGATTCTGAAACTTACAGTAGCAATTTCACCTCTTAGATCTTTGCCATTTCCAGGCCCAAGTGGTTGTCTATGTGTATAGTACCAGACATGGCTTTGCGCTTGTTGAGTGTGCCTTAAGTCCAATTAGACAACCCTTGAAACCTCCAAGATGAATGTTCCACTGCTGCATCATCATGAATATTCTGCCAGTCAAGTTATTGTTGTGGTTCACAGATATCACACCTGGATAAGCAAAGTGATTGCTCTTCTCCCTTGGCAGCTTTTCACTTTATGAAAGCCACTTCTCATAGAAGAGGTTCCAGGTCAATTTCAGTTCAATTCCTCCAAATTCTGTGTCTGAAGTGTATTGTGCCTTAAGTAACAGAGTTGTATTCCAAGTTCTGTGTGCCAATCAATCAAGGACAATAATACTTGGTATTGTTTTGAAGGTCACTTGGAGTTTCTCATACATGGTACTGGGGTTTTCCTATATAGTCTATGGCACCTGGAGGGAGTATTATCATTATAAATTACATAACATCTTTAAAATACATGTTAATACATGCATATTATGATTTATTTTAGATATGTATGAAATAATAAACTTCCCTGTGACTCTCCAAACATCCTTGGTAATACTTATCTCTCCTTCCTCTCTGTAACTCTGTATTCTCTCTGTACCCATATCAGTTAAAGCCCCTCCATTTATTCTATTCTACCTTTGTAGCACCTGCATGCTATTCTGATATTTTGAGTTTTTTCATTAATTACTCCGGCTTTCTTTCTTAGTTCTGTAGTATCTTCAGGTTATGAATGTACATCCATAAATGTATGGACAGGAAGCACAAAGAAGGGGGAATATTTAACATTTGTATTTCATGTCTGGGTTACCTCTCTCATTTTAATACTTTTTTAGTTTCACCCAGTAACCTAAAAATTCTCATGAGTTCATTTTTCTCGACCTCTGATTAGAATTCTATTGGATGTATGTATCACATTTTCATTTGTCATTCAGCTGCTGAAGGAGATTTAAATGGTTTTCATTTCTCAGCTCTTGTGACTAGAGAAGTAATGAACATGGCTAAGGAAGAATTTGTGGGTTAGGATATCAAGTTCTTTGGTCATATGCCAAGGAAAAGTGAATCTGGGCCATATGATTAATTTTCCACACTGATTTCCAGAGTTTACAGTCTTACTAAGAGTGAATGAGTGTTCCCATTTTCCCACACCTTTACCATCATTTATTCTCATTAACATTTGTTGTTGGTTGTTTTCTTGATAATATCCTTTCTCACTGGAGTAAGATGAAATCTCAAAGTAGTTTTAATTTTCATTTTCTTAATTTTAAAAATGTTTACCAATCTAAAAGATATTTCTTAGCTGTTTTAATTTCTTCTTTTGTGAACTTTTATGTCAGAGACACTGCATAGTTTTTAATAAAGCATAGTTTTTACACAGATCATTTCTTACTTCTGACACTTTTGTACTTTAAAAAATTATTTTCATATATTTTATTTAATTTTTTCATGTATTATATTGGATCATAATTTTTACCCCAATACCTTCCAAATCAAACCATCTTTTCCACCCATTCAACTTTAGCCCCTGTTTCTAAAAAGAAAAGCACAAATAAAAATACAAACAAACCCTCAAAAACAACCCCAAAATTAAATAAAAGCCTCTGCTCCCCCAGTAAATAAACCTGGAGTTTGTTTTGTGTTTGTCAACTACACTTGAGTATGAGGGCTACACTAGAATAAGGTTGATTAAGGTTAATACCTGCAGTGACACTTCATAAGAGAAAACTGACTTTCCCTTTCCTGGAAGGTAACAATTGCACATAGCTTCTTGATTTGGAATTAGACCTTGTGTCTACCTCCCTTTAACTGTGCTGAAAATTTGTCTGGTTTCTATGTGTGTATACATGTAAATACCATCTTGTGTCTTGAATTCTGTTTCCTTGATGTCATCCAACATTTCTGTCTCCTACTATTGATCCAGCTCCTGTTCTTCATAGATTTCAGAGCCATGGATAGAAGGGATTTATGAAAACATTCCAATTTGGAAGGAGTCTTCCAAGTTTCTGAATACACATTGTCCAGTTGTGTCTGTGTTAATTAACATCTACTGCAAAAAAAAAGCATTTATGATGACAGTTGAGCAATGCACTGATCTATGGGCATAGCAATATGTAATCAGGATTCATTTTACTGCCATGCTCACTTCAAAGAAGTATAGTAATAGATTTTGCCAGAAGTCTATGACCTATGTAGAATCAGATTCTTGGCCTCATAATTAGTGTTCGTTGTGGGTTTTATCTGATGGAGCTGGATTTAAATTCAATTAAACAGTTGTTGATTTCTCCTATAATGGTTTGTGCCATTATTGCACCAGTATACCTTGAAGATAGCTCACTTTTGTAGATGTGTCATACTGATGATTGATTTTCTTCTCCTGCAGTGTGCACAGTACCTTCCAGCATTATTAATGATAATCAGTCTATATGAAGCTTTCTGTTGAATACCAGATCCTTTTCTCCATATTCAATGATATATGTTAAGTCTGTCTTCAGGAAGAACGCCTTACTATCAGTTTATGGAAGGTAACCAATAACATGGACAATAGCCTATATTGTTGTGGGGAGGGGGTGCTGTGGAACCCTATTGACCAACTACTCAAAAGATGTAACTAATATCTGGTACTTGAGATTTTACTTGGTAGCATATGATTTCTGTAGGGAAAAGGAGCTGGCTAAAGAATACCACCATGATCCTGGAGCCCAGAACTAGGGAAAGACGGCTCAGACCAGGGCAGAAAGCAACACAGTTTGGCTCAGTCAGATCAGAGCCACCACTGCCCTTGGCCAATTGATTTGTGAAACCAACAATCAGGACAATAGAACCTTGAGCTCCTAGTCAACCCCTAGTTGACTCCACCCCCAAGATATCCTGCGTAAACCACCCTGTCTAGTCCGTTCAAACAAACAAACAAAAAACCACACTGTTCTCTTCACCCTGTTAGAGGCAGCTACTCTCCTAGACTTTTCCTTCCCAAATAAACCTCTTCTTCAAAAGAGTTTTTTGGGTGTGAAGATCTTCCTTCACTGGCACAGAGAAGATCCTTGCTGAGATGTCCCTCAGTGGACAAAACAAGGGAGAGCTGAAAGAGCAGAGCAAGTTGGAGCTTACTAGAAGGTCTTTCCTGAGAGATCCCTCAGTGGACAGAGCAAGAGAGAACTGAAAAGTAACACTTTTCCCCAGAGCTGGAAAAGATTGCTACGTTTCTGAGGGGTTTCCCCTTTTTGCAGAGTGAAGCAAAAGAAGCAACATCTTAGGCTCAAGAAGCAGAGCTCTGCTAGGAAGCCCCCTAAGGTGGGGGCTGAGAAAAGCTCAGCTGTAGTGGCTCTTCAGGAGAGGAGCAGGATTGATATATCCTGGGGGGAGACCGTCCTGTCTCACACCAAGTAGGTATACCTTGACTTTCCCGAACAGTCATGACACCCTTCCCTGGTGAAGCAGTTCCAGGCCTGACTTTCTTGAAAAGTCAGAAAAATTTCCCTTCCAGGGTTTCACTGCTTTCTTGCATTTCCAGCCATTAGAGCTGTGCTAAGTAGCTTCAGGTGTCCAGGACACCTTCAGGGCAGAGCTGTTTTTCTGAGAAGCTCCAGATGTCTGGTATACCTTGCCCTCCATGGCTGAACTGTCCCCTTGCAGTTCCTGCTGTCAAAGCTGTCCTAAGTAGCTCAAGGTGTTGCCTGACTCCCCAGGTAGTGAGGACACCTTTCCCCAGTGTTGTTGCAACAAATTTACTTACATTGTTGGTTCTGAAACCTGGGATCAAACCCAGAGTTGTTGCAACCAATTTACAATTTACTTAAATTTTCTAGTTGGAGCATTAAATCCTCTATATATCATTATGAAATTTAAATTATTTTATTAACTTTTTTGTTTGTTTGTTTGTTTGAGACAGGTTTTCTCTGTGTAGCTTTGTGCCTTTCCTGGATCTTGCTCTATAGACCAGTCTGGCCTCAAACTCACAGAGATCCACCAGGCTCTCCCTCCCAAATGCTGGGATTAAAAGCGTACACCAACACCTACAGGCTTAATTATCTTATTAACTTTAGAAAGTTACTATAATAGTAAGTTTCCATATGGCTTTTCAAAACATCTTTATTATTAATTATAGGAAACACTAGGCATATATATATATGTATTTATATGGTTATCTAATATATATATATATATATATATATATATATATATATATATATACTTTTAATTGCTTGTGGATAAAAATTTGATTTGGACTATTATTTTGATATTGCATAAGATTGTGGAAATAATGGAAACTAACAGTACAGAATAATTCCAGTAACAGTAGAATATAATTTTTTTGTAGTAGGTTTTAATTTGGGCCAAGAAAAGCTACCAGATCATGACACAGAGACTCATTATTATTTATGAATGCTCAGCTTTACCTATACTTGTCTCACTAGCTCTTTTTAACCTGTTTCTCTTATCTACATTTTGCCTCAGTATTTTTAGCTTTTTTTCATTCTGTATGTCCTACTTGACCTGCTTGTCTGTCTGTCTGGTCCTGGGTACCTGTCTCTCTTTATTCTTCATTCTCTCCACTCTAATTTTCTTTCTAGATTCCTCCTCCTATTTATTCTCTCTTCCCACCAGCCCCATCTATACCTCTCCTGCCTAGCTACTGGCTGTTTGGCTTTTTGTTAGACCAATGTGGTTACTTAGGGAGGCAAGGAAAAAATATAAAATACATCTGTAGATATTTAAACAAATGTAACACACTTTTACATAGTTAAAGTAATATTCCCAAAACATTTTGAATTCATCTGATATACCAAATTTTGGTCATTAGGAAGAAAATGGCCCCCCAAAGGAAGTGACAATATTAGCAGGTGTGGCTTTGTTTGAGTATGTATGACCTTGTTGGAGGAACTGTTTCACTATGGGGTGGGCTCTGAGGTTTTGTATATGCTTAAGCCACTCCCAGTGAATCAGACCACTTCCTATTGCATTTGGATCAAGATATAAGGACTCTTTGCTTCAGCATGTTACCTTGTTTCCCACCATGACAATAATTTACTCAATCTCTGAAATGTAAGTGAGCTACCCCATGAAATGTTTTCTAAGAGTTGCCATGGTCATGGTGTCTCTTCTAAGCAATAGAAACATTAAGACACAAATCTTGTTTGTGATGGGAAATAAGAGATTTGACTTGTGAGATGTCAGAATTCCATAGATTTTGTGGAAAACCATATTTCATTTTTTTAAAATTATATTTGGGTTTTAACTCCACAATCAGCCATGGGTTCCCTGTCCTCCCCCCTCCGATGCTCACCTCCCCCCTCCTCCTCCCCTCCCATCCCCCCCAGGGCCAAGACTCCCCTGGAGATTCATTTAAACCTGGTGGATTCAGTACAGGCAGGTCCTGTCCCCTCCTTCCAGGCTGTGAAAAGTGTCCCTGTGTAAGCCGAAGGCTCCAAACAGCCAGCTCATGCACTAAGGACAGGTGCTGGTCCCACAGCCTGGATGCATCCCAAACAGTTCAAGCTATTCAATTGTCTCACTTATCCAGAGGGCCTGATCCAGCTGGGGGCTCCACAGCCATTGGTTCATAATTCATGTGCTTCCATTCATTTGGCTATATGTCCCTGTGCTTTTTGCAATCTTGGTCTCAACAATTCATGCTCTTACAATCCCTCCTCTTTCTCAACAGTTGGACACCTGGAGCTAAGCAGACCATAAACTTGTAGAGGCACAATATGGCTCAGTGGTTAGGAGCACTTGTTGCTCTTCCAGAGGACCCAGGTACTATTCTTGCCACCCATATATTATTTTCATCCATCTGTAAGTGCAGTTCCAAGGAATCCAGTGATCTCTTCTGGCTTCAACAGACACAAGAGATGCATGAGGTTCATGGATATCCATGCAAGTAAAACACTAAAATTTTACATTAAAATAAACTTAAAACATCAAAAAAAGGAAGGCAATTAAAATTGGACAGAGAGGTGAGTGCCTGGGGTTGTAGTCAGAAAGGCAACCACCTCTGGGTCCCACCATTGGGCACCAGCCATCCCGGGAAGACCTGCCCAACTTGGCCTCAGTTTCTGGCCATTCAGGCCCTGCGAGAGGCCCTCCTTTTCCAAGATTTCAGGCAGACCCTGCAGTCTCCACACCCTGTCACCACACCCATTTGCCTGAGACCACTGCCACTCCCTGAGTCTCAAAGACTAGCCCCCAGCTCCCATCTGCCCCAGAACTCCCAACTGGATAAGAGAGACTCCTCCAGTGGACACTACAACTTCAACGCCTTGCCCTCACACCCATCTGCCGGAGACCACAGCCACTTATGGAGACTTAGAGACCAGTATCCAGCACTCCATGCTGCCCCGGAACTCCCATCTAGACCAGAGAACCTCTAGCTCCCATCTGCCCTGGAACTCCCATCTGGACCAGAGCTTACATCCTGTTCCAGAACTCCCATCTGGACAAGAGGAGCTCCCATCTGGACAAGATAAGGAGACCACAGGGACTTCCTGAGTCTCAGAGTCCAGCCCCCCAGCTCCTATCTGGCCAGCACTCTCATCTGGACCAGAGCTCCCATCCAGCCCGGAGCTTCCATCTGGACCAGAGAGAGGCTCCCTAAATCTGTCAGCTCTGTCTGGACCAAGTACACTGATAAGACCAAGAACAAATCAATGAGGAGATGGGCAGACATCAAGGCAGAAGTACCTACAACAAAATAAAGAGCAATACAGCATCACCAGAACCTAGCACTTCTCCAACAGCTAGACCTGAACATCACAGAATGGAAGAAGCAGAAGAAAACAACATTGTAAGTAACATATAAGGCTAGAGCCTTATATAGAAGAAATCAAAAATAAAGTGGAGGAACATACAAACATAAAATGTAAGATCACTATAAAAAAAAACTAGAGAAAAGGACAATTAAAGCAGAAGAAAACAATAAGTCCCAGAAAGAAAATTGTGAAAAAGCAATGAAACAGATGAGGGAAACAGTCCAAGACCTTTAGAGGGAAATAGAGAAAATGAAGAAGACACTAGCAGAAGGAATGCTGGAAATAGAAAATCTGAGTAAATGAACAGGAACTTCAGATGCAAGTATAACCAACAGAATGCAAGAGATGGAAGAGAGGATCTCTGGTGTTGAAGATTCATTAGAAGAAATAGATTCATCAGTCAAAGAAAACACTAAAACCAACAAAGTCATGACCCAAAATGTCCAAGAAATTTGGGACACCATGAAAAGATCAAACCTACAAATAATAGGGATAGAGGAAGAAGAATACCAACTCAAAGACATAGAAAATATATTTAACAAGAACATAGAAGAAAACTTTCCCAACTTAAAGAACGAAATGTCTATGAAGATAGAAGAAGCCTATAGAACACCAGACTAGACCCCCCAAAAAGTCCCCTCACCACATAATAATTAAAGAAGGCCTTACTTGGGTAGTCAATACAGGCTGTTAGACCATGTTGGGGTCAGACCTAGATCCTCCCTCCTGCATCAAGGCTGAGTAAGGTATTGAACCTTAGGGAATGGGATTTAAAAAGACAGATTTTGTACCTGGGGCAAGTCCTTGTTCCAATACCAAGGGACCCACAAACACTTCAATCCATACAATTTTCACCCATATCATGAGGGCATAGTTTGGTCTCATGTAGGCTCCCCACCTGTCAGTCCAGTGTCCATGAGCTCTTATTAGCTTTGTTCAGCTATTTCTGTGGTTTTTTTCCATCATGTTTCTGACCCTCCTTGCTCTTATAATCAATTCTTTCTCAGTCTCTTCATCTGAATTCCAGGATCTTGGCTGAGTACTTAGCTGTGGATCTCTGAATATACTTCCATTGGACATTGAATATAGGTTCTGTGATGACAATTAGGGTAGACACCAATCTAAGTGCATGGGAAGGCTAGTTTTAGAACCCTCTCAACCATTGCTATGAGATTAGCTTGGGACAATCTTGTGAGTTCCTGGGGTTTTTCCTAGCTGCAGATTTCTCCCTATCCCCTTACTGCTACACTCTGTTAAAATATCTCTTTCATTTCTCTCTCTCCCTGTCTCACTTCCATGTTCCCTGTTCCCTCCCCCTTTCATACCCTTCCCACTCACTATCTTCTCTCATAGTTTGTCAATGCGATCTTAACACTTTCCCCTTCTTGGGGTGATTCATGTGTGTCCCTCTTTGTGTCCTCCTCTACCTAGCTTCTCTGGGTTGTAGATAATAGCCTGGTTATCCTTTGCTTTGATTGTAACATTCACTTATGAGTGAGTACATATTATGTTTGTCTTTCTGGATTACCTCACTCAGGATGATTTTTTTCTAGTTCTTTCCATTTGCCTAAAAATTTCATAATGACATTTTTTTAACCACTGCATAATACTCCATTGTGTAAATGTACCACACTTTCTTTATCCATTCTTCTATTGAAGAGCATCCAAGTGTTTCTAGTTCTGGCTATTACAAATAATGCTGCTATGAACATGTCTGAGCAAATGACCTTGTTGTGTGGTTGAACCATTTTGGAGTATATGCTCAGGAATGTTGTTGCTGGGTCTTGAGGTAGGTGGTTCTGTGATAGTGCCATACTAATTTCCAGAGTGGCTGTACAAGATTGTATACCAACCAGAAGTGGAGGAATGTCCCCCTGTCTCCATAAGTTCTCAACACAGGCTGTCATCTGTATTTTTATCTTTGTCATTCTGACAGGTGTAAGATTGTATCTCAGAGTCGTTTTCACTTGCATTTCCTTGATGACTAAGGATGTTGAACATTTTATTAAATGTCATTTGGACATTATTAAATAAATCAGTCTGCTCTTTTCCTTTCATCTGATTCCCAGTGTCTGTGTCTTTGATGTGGTGCTTTCTCACTCCTCCCCCTGAAAGAGCCATTTGGACCCACTAACATCTGGCACTGGAACATGGGACTTCTGTTACTTTTACAGTCCTGTTTTGGTTCTCATCATCTCCTTCCCTTCACTCATGGTGCTAGACAGTGCCCCCAAGATGGGGTGATTAGGTGAGAAGGCTCCTCAGTGTTGTGTTCCTTTGGTCCCTTCAGCAGGTGAGTGTGGTGCTATATTGTGTACCTCAATAAAACTTATCTGGGGATCAGAGGAGAAAGCCAGCCACTTGATTAGACATGCAGGCCAGACCATGATGGCACACATCCTTAATTTTAACATTAAGTAGACTGATATCCATCCAGATCTCTGTAAATTCAAGGCTATAGTGGTAACAGAGCCAGATGTGGTGGTACACATCTTTAATGCCAACACTAGAGATCTCATGACTTGCATGGGAAGCACACATGACTTTAATGCCAAGAAGTAAGATGACAAGGCAGAAAAAAGGTATTGAAGGCATGAGGAAATGCCCCAGCCAGCGGGGTTTCAATGGGGAGCAACCCACCTGTGGGAGAGAATGAAAGGGAAGGGCGACACGAAGAGATGGACAGCAAGACAGAATTCTGATCAAGCCGCCAAACTTTATTTCTCTCCATATGGCTTATATAGCATAAGGGGGAAGGGGCAGGAAGGAGGGAAAGGGAAAAGGGGCGTGTAGAACATGGAAGGGGTGCAAGATGTGTGAGGCAGATAGTGCAACTGCGAGATGTCGGCTAAGGTCACTGGTCGGGGCAGTTTATTCTGTTGCTAAGCTACCTGACCCTGGAATGCTCTTTACATTTGGTTGTCATGGCACCTGACTGTGGGATGTTCTCTTATCTTTGGAGGCCTCTGGTTACTGCTCTGGGAAGGGGCTTATGAGTTGTTTTTTGGTCTAGCTAGTACTTTCCATGGTTCATGTTTGGTTCCTGACATCTTGGTCCCTAACAAGGAAACAGTGACTTACTGTATTTAAACTGAGGTTTTCATAGAGGTAAGAACTTGTGTCTGGCTTGCTCTGCTTCTCTGATCTTTTATCTTTCCTCAAAATCTGGCTGTGGAATTTCTATTAATAAGACCATTTAGCAATTTGTGTTGCAGGTAAGCATTGGAACCACTATTCTTTCCTTCTTTTGACTTGTCTGCAATATTTGTCTGCCTGTTCCATTGGGAAGGCACATTTTTTTTTTCTGTTTCAATATACTTAGCATCTGCCCATAAGCATTGTGCACCCACCCCCAACAGAAGGTAGAATCAGGATCAGCTCCCAAATGCCATTCCTCATCTGGAGACACTGTGTGGGCTTATGGCTGAAGCCTAGAAAACCATGGAAGTCCCATACTAAGCACAAGACATAAGAGTCTGATACAAATTTCTACCCCTGTTGATTGTCATGCTCTGTCTGATTGTTGTTTGCCTGCTGTATGCCTGTACAAGATGGATAACCTCTTCATCTTCTTCTCCCCTTCTATATCTTATCTCACTATGGCATTTAATGATGAGGATGCAGACAGTTTGGTCCCCTGAAATCTGTCAAGGATAATGCAGCTACTATTAAACACCATGCTCTCTACTTTCAACTTCAGTCTCAATTCTACCATGAGTGTCAATACCCCTGGGGTGTCAGTGGGGTGGTCTGCCCCAGAGACTGTCTGTCTTAGAGACTGGCCACTGCCCTGCTGCACTTTATACCCTTCAACATGCACAGCCAGCCCCTTTCAACATTGGGAGGCTGTAAGAACTTATCCGGTTAACCTGGATCCAAAATGCCCCTGTTCAGCCCTATTTCCCATCCCCATAACTGAACTCTTCCTCATCTGGAAGGAAGATAATAAGTAGGGTCTGGACTCATCATATTTGGAACAGGTCCCCATACAATGGGCAATGCAACTACAGACATTTTTTGAATGATATAGTTTGCTCAAAGCTGTGTTGGAGCCTGCTGCTTTTCTTAGCTGCAAATCAGCTTACAGTGATCAAGCAGAAGCTCAAGCATGAATGAACCTCTTAATTACCATTCCAGTGACCCTTGGCATGCTCACTTGGTGAGGTAATTTTGTCCATCCCATCCATCCAGCAAAGTTGGCCATTGAGCCTACAAATAACAGGTTTCTTACCTAACTGTGGGAAGCCAGCAGGGAGACCAGCTCCCGCATTTTACCCCAGGGTACTCTTGAAAAGGGAGGTGTAAGAGATTAAGATAGAAGGCTAGAAGGGAGAGAAATAGAAGCAGAGGTTAGCCTTGGGAGATTCTGGATTCTTATCTACTGGTCCCTCTGTCTCTTCTATAGGGTTATTTATAGGAATTCCAAGGGATTAAGCAAAAGACCTCCCACAGCACAGGCAAGGGAAGATGATTGCCAATCACCTGGTAACGATATATGTGGTCCAGCAATCCTATAATGCAGCTTCTGCTGACTAAGCAAGCTAAGATCTCACTAAGAAACCTTTGTGGTCCTCCACACCTGGCCTACAAGGCTCTTAAGGCATGTACTGACAGAGCCCTTCAGCTTCCTTTCATAATGTTATTCAACAGTTAGGAGAGGTGTTCAACAACTTCCTGGGCCATGTCAATGAGGCAGTAGAGCATAGAGTGGATGCAGGCCCCACTAGAGATATGTGGATTAAATAGCTGACTTGGGAGGTATTCAATGCCCAAATCACCCACCAATGAAGTGATTGCAGCCCTGTATAATGAAGACATACATAAATGGGTGCAGGCCACCAGAGATCTTGACTCCTGCACCTGTCTCATTGATGCTCTTACTGCCTTCCCGGATGCTCTCCTCACTGTGCTAATGACCAACCCAAAAGCCCCAGGTTGATAGAACTTGCTGGGGATGCAGTGAATCAGGCCATTTGTGGCATGACTGTCCCCAGCCAAAAGTTAGGGCCCAATGCTACAGATGCAATAAGGGATTATATTGGGCAAAGGATTGTAGGTCACAGCCTGTTAATACTAGAGTCACTTTAAACACCAGACAGTGTAATCCTCAGCCATGCCAGTAAAAGGAGGCTCTGGTAATCCAAGAACCTATTGGACAATGCCCCTTTTCCACACTCTCCAGTGCTGACCATCTATCTCGCTGGGCAAATTGTGAAAAGATTGGTTGAAATGGGTGCAGACATCATCATTTTAACCAAGACACAGGTACTTCACTTCCCTCACTGGAAATTTAATACCACCCCTCCTCATCAATAGTGTGGCAGGCCAACAAGATTCTAAGATGGCCACTGTATGGATAATTGGTAGGACCTTAATGGTTATGGGCAGTCATTCACCCTATCATTTCCACTGTACTTAAGAACCTATGGAGCAGAGATATTTTGGAGGATATGTGTGATCTCCCAACTATAGATGACAGGGATTTTGGATGACATCAAGGTCTATGAAAAGGTGGGTCTTACAGTCCCTGACCCTGCATATGATCTGCACCCCTAAATCTAAGGGCCACTGTCCCTATAAGATCCATCACGATCAAGTCTCCTACTGTTCAAGCCAGCAGGATCTTCAGCCAAAACACCAGAAGGGGAAATGGTGAATGAAATGGACAAGAGACACGAAGAATTGACAGCAAGACAGTATTCTGATCAAGCTGCAAAATTTTATTTTTCTTGGTGGGTTTTATAGTAAGTAGACCAGGAAACTTTCTTTGGGAAAAGATCAGAGGACTGTTGAGTTGTCAAGGAACTCAACCAAGCAACCTAACCACAAAACATTGTTACTAATGGTCACTGAAGCAGAAAGAAAAGGAAATGTTATTTTCTAATAACTCAGGACTTGTTCAGGCATGTCAAAAGTTTCTGGTTAGTGGCTCAGTATTGGACAACAGAAACTTAACTCAGGCAGGCAATATGGCATTGCTCTTAAAATTGTCCTTGGCATCCTACCCCCATTTCTTTGACATGGCTCTTAGATCAAGAAGTATAGGTGTAACAGTATCCTATAATTGAACCCAAGCCGTCAATCTGAAAGTAATTAGTTTCAGAACAGCTAAAGATGGGGCACAGAGACCATCTACAAGTAAACATAATACCTCATATTTGTTATCTCAAAGCGATCAGTATGCTACTGTCTCCTGCATGATCTTTGTGTAGTTAATAGATTAATAGAAAAAATGAGGTCTATATAGCTAGTCCTCTGGCATTGTAGTGCTATTTCTCCATCTTATTATATATTAGATTTAGATATTAAAGATTGCGTTTTTTCAAATCCTCTGGCAAAACAAGATCAATATCATTTTGCCAATTCTGTGTTATAACCTAATATGCATAAACCAGCTAAAAGATATCAATGGGCTGTTTTGCCCCAAGGAATGAAGAAGAGCCCCAATATTTGCCAATTATATGTTTCTCAAGCTTTGGCCAATATCCCCAGTGATGTTCTTTTGATCCATTATGTAGATGATCTTCTGTTGCACACCCAGACGCAGCCTACCTGCAAAAGATTGCAAAAGGACTATTAGTAGATCTTACATTGTTACATCTGATGGTGGCTCCAGATAAGATCCAAATGGTACCCCCCTCCTTTGTATTTTCAGGATTTTCCTTTGCTAAGCAGGTCCACCTCCTTACCTTTAAACTGGAAATGAAGGAATTATGCACAGTATCAAATTACAACTATTAGGTGGTGCAATTAATCGGCTTAAACCTTTCTTGCCCATCCCTGAGAACAGGGTTGGAAAAGCACAGGGACAAATGGCCAGACTAGTGGAGACCATGAGCTGTGGAGCCCCCAGCTGGGGCAGGCCATCTGGATGAGTGAGACAGTTGAATAGCTTGAACTGTTTGGGAGGCACCCAGGCAGTGGGACCTGGACCTGTCCTTACTGCATGAGCTGGCTGTTTGGAAACTTGGGCTTACACAGGGACACTTTGCTCAACCTGGAAGGAGGGGACTGGACCTGCCTGTGCTGAATCTGCCAGGTTGAATTGAATGCCCAGGGGAGTCTTGGCCCTGGGGGAGATGGGGGTGGAGGGGAGGGGCTGAGGGGAGGGTTGAGGTGGGGGTGGGAGGGGGAAGGACAGGGGAACCCATGGCTGATGTGTGGGATTGAAACACAAATATAATCAATAAAAAAAGGAGAAAAAAAAAAAGAGATGAGACACCTCTTTTTGTTGTTGCAGGGCCTCACCTGTCCTTACACTAAGGTTAGTCTGACCCAAGAAGTTAAATATTTGCTACAAAACCTTTTGGCCATTCTAATAACCTCCATACTGCAAGGATATTTTATTGTGGGATGTCCTGTATGTTGTGAATAAATAAAACATTGATTGGCCAGTTGCCAGGCAGGAAGTATGGGATAGGCAGGACAAACAGAGAGGAGAGGCTGGGAGGTGTATGTTGGAGGAGATGCAGCCTGACATCCAGGGAGCATCATTTAAAGGCAGCAGCTAAAGCCATGGTACACGTGGCAAAATATAGATTAACATAAATGGACTGAGTATAAGAGTAAGAACTAGACAATGGTAGGCCTGAGCTAATGGCCAAGCAGTTTAAATAATATGAGCATCTGTATGTTTATTTTATAAGTGGGCTACTGGACATCTGGGTCTTGGCAGGACCCAGAGAATAAAACTCTAGCAGCAACATTTTTCACAAATACCCTTAATGTCAATGGTCCTCTGGACATGCAGGGGATTTGGGGGAATATTATGGAAATATGGGCCCATTCTATGGATACAACAAGCACATTCTGACCTGCACAAGATCACCTTTATGTTTGACCAGTCCTTCCAATTCAGCCTTAAGGCACAGATGCTGGCATGGAGACCATATGGAACAGAGCCAGATAAGCTTATAGTCCCTCTGGGCAGATTCCATCTCATTCCAGGAAAGGGTTGAAGGATTCACAGGAACTTGTGACAATTATTTGCCAAAAAGTAAGATCTTAGCAGAACTCCCCACATTTCCAATAAAGATAAAGCCCCATGTAGTTCCCTCTTCCACACCCATCCTTCATGCCACCCTGGCCTTTTCAGATTCCAATAAAAACACACATGGTGTTCTTATCCATTGTTCTGCCTCCCAATATATTATATATATTATCCATGAATCTGGTTCCATTCAATTGGGTGAGTTATTGGCCATCCCAAATGCTCTAGTGGGGTGCTAGCCTGAGCCTGTTAATATTTTTTATATAAGATCTTTATTGACAAATAATTCACATAGTATATAATTTTCCTGTTTGCACAATTTGATAGACTTTAGTCCAGCATCCTTATAGGCCCTTGACACCATTGCCACTTCCTGTTTTAGAACATCACTGTCTTCAGTTTCTTTCTTTCCTTTTTTAAAAAAGTGCTGAATGCCATTTATTGAAGGAAGGATTTGGTCTTAAATACAGGCTTACAGCACAATGGGAGAACACTGGAGGGCAGAAGTTTGCTTCTGATGTTTTACAATCTTGTATCTAAGCTGTTAATGCCCCAAATGCAGGACACACAGACAAGGAACTTCACTTAAGCATTCAGGAGGGTAGAATCTCACAGGGAATTAGTATAGGGAGGATATCAAGGTCACGGTCAGCAAGTAAGGCAACAGATACCCAAAATGGAGGCCAGGGCCCTACAGGTCCCCTCCTTTTAATAAAAAATGAGCTTCTGTCTTAGGTTGCATGGGACGTCAGCTGGTCACCTTACCTGTCATGGAGACACCTGTCTAGGCCACACAGGCATTCTGTCTTAGGTTTGTGAGCGCCCCCGCCCCAGGCATTACCCATCTCTGAATATTCATTATCATACAGGCTCAATCATGTGAGAGCTGCAGAATTAACTCTTGCAAGAGATCTCTAAGTGGTGCTGGGCTTGCAATCTGTGTGTTTGACACAGAAAAGACCAACAGAAGTCTTAACCCATCCATAGCTGGTAGACTAAAGGCAACTGAGCCATTCCCTTCCTTAACAAGCCTTACTGTAAATTGGAGTCCTTGTAAGATGGTATCCCTAGAGCCAATGGAACATGAGTTTGTATATTTTTAATTTTTAAAGCCAATTGAAATGTATATAACTATTGATTTAAACTTGTCATGCCCAATAGGATGAAAAGTTACTTAACTGTGGTAGCTACTTTTGCTGCCAGGGTCTCCACTGTGCTAGCTGTAGTAAACAATTTTGAAAAGGCAATCCCAGTAGCAGTAGTAGTGATGGTCATCACTGTTATAACAGCAACAATGGCAGCAGCAATGTCAAATTTTCTTATGGAGTGTGTGGGCATCCACTGGCATGGACACAACTCCAGGAACACAAGTTGCCAAGGCCCATTTTCTTGATCCCAGCATGACTTAAGCTGGCAGCTCTGCAAAAGAACAACTAAGAACCATAAAGAAAAAACAGGCAGCTCACAAGCAGCTGAACTAATGGTCTCATAATGGCTACATTCAGGCTCACAAATTTTAAGGTATCTTCAAAGGGGGCTAAATGAATTTCAGGAGGCCAAAAGATGTTGCACAGTGCCACTCCTGAGAGGTAGGTACTACTCCAGCTTGAATAGGTCTGTGAAAATGCAAATGCTTAGCTGGCATGCTAATATTAATAAATGGAGGTCATTGATCTTCAGTGTTATTCTTTATCTCCAATGTGTCTGGGTGACACGTCCTCAAACATACTTGAAAAATCAGTTACCATATATTACTTTCTTTTGTGTTCTCAGGTCATGTTTTGCTCTGCCTGTTAATATTTTTTTTCTGACAGCCAGTAGGCTGTACAAGCAGTTCATGTGCTGGCCTTTTCACAAGCCCAACACTCACTGTTCCCCATGGCCAGCACCATGCTACTCATACAAGAAGTCCTAAATCAGAGGATTGAGCACTGGTACCTATCCCATATTAATCTTACTCCAAATTACCCAGAATACTGGTTTGAGGAAATGAGGTCACAGACACCACCATATTAACAGCCAGTATGGATCTCATAGACCAAACCTGGGCTCTTCACCAGTAGTTTCATCTGTCTCCACAGTATTTGCATAGACTTCTTCCAGAATTACTCATTCCCAGTGTAAACATCTCTCCTTGGGCATGTGCAACTTGCACTCCTCTTGTCTCCTTAGGACCACTTCATTGTGGAGGAGTTAATCCCTAGGTCCTGTTGCCTAATTCAATCTGGCAGATGGATGCCACACATCATGCCCACTTTGGCAATTCTAAATATGTTCATGTGGTAATAGATACCTGTTCATCCTTTGTTTATGATCTCAGCCTTTCTGGGGAGAAGGCCATCAGTGCTATCAAGGATGTTATGTTGGTCATGGTAGTTATTTGGGTACCTTGGGCACTTACTACTGACAGTGGCCATGCCTATGCCTCTCAACAATTCAGTAC
The DNA here is from genome assembly GCF_903995425.1 of Onychomys torridus. Lineage (NCBI taxonomy): Eukaryota > Metazoa > Chordata > Mammalia > Rodentia > Cricetidae > Onychomys > Onychomys torridus. Next base: position 8,112,693 of record NC_050443.1, read on the forward strand.
TTTCTGGGGTCCTAGAAGATTTCCCACACAAATGGTATCTCTTACATTTTGCAGGGACATGCCATTGTGGAGAGGACCATCAGAGATCTTAAGTAGTTATTGGCAAGGACTATCTCACTAGTGGCTAGGAGAGATCCTCATCTGGCCTTAACAGAGGTCCTTTTCCATCACTTGTGTCCCGGCCAGTCAGCAGTTGGGACATATGTGTTACCCAAGTAAATACACAGAGGCATATATCAATTATAACTTCTTAGCCAGTATTAGATCAGGCTTATTACTGACTAGCTCTTACATTTTAAATTAACCCATTTCTATTAATCTATGTTTTGCCACATGTTCCATGGCTTTACCAATATGTTGGCATGTTGCTTCTCTTTCAGCAGCAGCTGGCCTCTTCCCTGCCTTCTCCTGTCTCTCTGTTTGGATTTCCAATCTGCCTCTAAGCTACCTCACCATAGACCAAACAGCTTTATTTATCAACCAATTGGAGAAACACATATTAACAGCCTAAAGAAAGACATTCCCCATCACTTTAAAGATGAGGAATATTATTTTAGCATGCCAGGCACCAGTTAAATATATTAAGGGCCCATGGTCAGCTAAGTTTTTATCTCATATATTACAGCTAACATACAAAATTTTCCAATTAAATCAGACAAGGGCAGAGGTTATGGCTTTTGAATCTTTATTTTTGAAAAGGTTTGCCATAATATAAAAAGGATTTTTGTTTGTCCCTTCTGGATTCTCACTAATGTTTTGATTGGCCAGGTGGTGTTCATAACCTTTCTCCTTTTTAAGTGTCTCCTACACCACATCTGGCAACTCTACAGATGTTCATGGGCCTTAGACATCCAATTCATAACCCTCCACTGAAGTTTATGCATGGCAGGCTTTCTGAAAGTCAAAAGGCTACTTCCTGATTCTCGCCATCCAGGATGACTCCCCAGGGATAGATGTTCTTCAAGGGATGATAGTCAATAATTGGTAAGACCTTGTTTGACAAACCTACCTAAGGCAGGCACAGTCCAGTTACAGAGTTCCTCTGACATGGGGGCAACAGGTCTGGTGCAAAGAATTCCAACTCCCACTGAACACACACATGATAAAATAAAAGGGTAGATATGTTGTAGGACAGGCCCATAAGGTTGAGAAAATTGGTTCAAATCAATTGACAAGGCATATACATCCTCATAAGCTTTCCTAGTGTCTGCCCAAGGGCATAGCAGGTGCTGTCAGAGTTCCTCATCCTTCTCAGCTAATCAGGAGTGACCACAAGAAGCGACCAGATTGATGTAATTGCTGCTGATCATGCCCAAGCAATAAGGGATGACCATTCAATGTCACCAGATTAGGACATAGCCTGTGTACTGGGAGGATATGTGTGTGTGTGTGTGTGTGTGTGTGTGTGTGTATACATACACACACACACACACACACACACACACACACACACACATATATATATGTACATGTATACATATATATGTATATATATGGAGTCTTCCCCATTATTGAATAAATGAGTCTGTTGTTTGGCTTTCATCTGACTCCTGATGTCTGTGCAACTGATACTGCACCTTCACACCCGGTATGTACTCACTCATAGGAGGATACTAGATGAAAAACAAAGATGACTAGACTGCTACACAACTCCAGGGGGGCTACCTAGAAAACGGGACCCTAGGAAAGACCCAAGGATTACCCAATGACTGAGAAATCTACATGAACAACCTGGACGACAGTGGGAGTAATGAAGGGCAAGATATGAGGGAAAGAAAGCTTAGGGGAGCAGAAGTTCCCAGCTGGATCAAGAACAGAAAGGGAGAATGAGGAATAACAGACCATGATAACTGAAGACCACATGAGACCAGGAATAGGCAGAGTGCTCGAGAGGTCCCCAGAAATCCACAATGATATACCCTCTAGTCTGCTGGCAATGGTCGAGAGAAAACCTGATGTGACCTAGTCTTGTGATCAGATGGCCAAACACCCTAACAGTCGTCTTGGTACTCTCATCCAATAACTGATGGAAGTGGATGCAGAGATCCTCAGCCAGGCCCCAGGTGGAGCTCCAGGTGTCCAACTGTCAAGAAAGAGGAGGGTCTGCAAGAGCATGAATTGTTGAATCCAAGATTGCAAAAAGCACAGGGACAAATAGCCAAACGAATGGAAGCACATGAATTATGAACCAAAGGCTGTGGAGCCCCCAGCTGGATCAGGCCCTCTGAATAAGTGAGACCATTAAATAGCTTTATCTGTTTCGGAGGCATCCAGTCTGTGGGACCAGGATCCTTAGTGCATGAGATGGCTGTTTGAAACCTTGGGCTTACACAGGGACACTTTGCTCAGTCTGGAAGGAGGTGACAGGACCTGCCTGTACTGAATCTACCAGCTTTAAATGAATCCATAGGGGTGCCTTGATCCTGGAGGACATGGGAATGGAGGGAAGGTGTTGGGGGAAGGTGGGGGTGGGGGCGGGATGGGGGAGGACAGGGGAACCATGGCTGATGTATAAAATTTAAAACACATAATAATAAAGAAAAAATTATGTATTAAAAAAAGATATATAGAATGAAAGAAAGGTGATAAAAATGTCCTGAGGCAAAGTGTAGGTGAAGAGAAACAAGATATTTTAAGTTATAAGAGGTAGTTGGACTTCCATAGATAAGGCCAAGCATTCATAACTAATAATGAATCTCTGTGTCATGGTTTGGGAGCCCATAAGAAAGTCTGTTACAAAAGAATGACATTCTATTGTTACTGGACTTATTTTGTAGTGTTAGTTAGTTTACATTAGTTTTTTAAACTGAAATCTTGTGCAATATCAAAATAATAAGCCTGATCAAATTTTTATTCACATGCAATTAAAACTACACACACACACACACACACACACACACACACACACACACATACACACACACACATTTGTAGTGTATCTTATAATTAATGCTAAAGTTGTTTTGAAAATCCATTTGGAAACCTTCTTAAGGTAAATAAAATAATTCACATTGAATCGCAACTTTATGACATATAGGGGAGTTCATGCTCTAACTGTAAATCATATGTCACCAAGTAAAATATCAAATACCAGGGATTGGTTACATTTTGTGAGCTGTTGGTCAAAGGGGTCCCATAGACTCCCCAAACATTATAGGCTGCAATCAAGGTTATGCTTATCATCCACAACCTGATGGAAAGGTCTTATTCCTGAAGACAGAACTTAACTTATATCATTGAACATGGAGAAAAGGAGCTGGTATACACAGGAAACTTCATCTCCTACCTCTTATCATTAATAATGCTGAAAGGTACTGTGCACATTGCAGGAGAGGAAGAGCATCAATCTCACACATATACAAATTCTGCGACCTACTACAATGACCTACCTTCAAGATATAGTGGTACAATAACAGCACAAATGTTATGGGAGTGATCAACATCTTTTTATTTGGAATTAAATCTAACTCCATCAGATGTTTGCCATAAGTCTATGACTTGTGTAGAATCAGTTCTAAATTGATTCTGATAAATGAACAGAACAATAAAATTAATCCTGATGACATATTGCTAGCCAAAAGATCAGCACATTACTCAACGTTCATCAGAGAAGCTCTGTATTTTGCACTAGATTGCAATTAACACAGAGACTCATATCTGGACAGTGTGGACAGTGAGAAACTTGGAGAACTCATTCCCAAAACAGGATGATTTCTTTCTTTTTAATTTACTTATGTCTTGGACTTATTTTTTATATTTTTGTTTTGCTTTTACATCCCAATCTCAGTTTCCCCTCCATCCTCTCCTCCAAGTCTCTTTCCCCCTCCACCCATATACTATTTGTCCATTTTCAGAGAATTGCAGGCCTCCCATGGATATCAGCCTGTCATGCATTATTAAGTTGCAGTGGAACTAGGCACATCCTCTTCTAGTAAGCCTGGACAAGGCAAGTAGGAGGAAAGATTCCCAAAACCAGGTAACAGAATCAGAGACAGCTCCTGCTCCTACTTGTTAGGATTCCCCCAAGAAGATCAAGCTACACAATTTTAAATATATGCAGAGAGCCTAGGTCAGTCTCTTTCAGTGTCCCTCGTGGTCAGTTCAGTCTCTGTGAGCCTATTTATTTGATTCTGGGTTTTCTGTGGTGTCCTTGACTCCTCTGGCTCCTACCATTCTCCTTCCCCTCTTTGTCAGGATTCCCCAAGCTCTGCCTAATATTTGGTTGTGGGTCTCAGCATCTGTTTCCATCAATTGCTTGGTGATGACCATTGAGACAGGCACCAAATTATGGGTATAGCAGAATATCTTTAGGAATCATTTCATTGACTTTTTATTGAACCAGTCATATTTGGTTCTATCCTAAGTCTCTGGACTATCTTACCTCTGGTCCTGTCCCTCCAGTCAATATAAGGGGTGGGCTCCCTCTCATGGTATGGGTATAAAGCTTGATCAGTCATTGGTTGGACACTCCCACAATGTCTGTACCACCTTTATCCACCACATTTTGAAGAGGGCAAGTTGTAGACTGAAACTTTTGTGGCTGGTTTGGTGTCCCAATCCCTTCACTGGAAGGAGGTAGCTGATTCAGGTTTTGTATCCCCCATTGCTAGCAGTTTTAGCTAGGGTGACCCTCATAAAATCCCAAAAGTTTCCATTGCACTAGGTTTTTAGCTTTTCCCAGAGATGATGCCTAATTCCAGTTTTCTCTCCCAGTACTCCCTCCCTCCCTCCTCCTTTAATCCGGTTACTCCTGTTTCTGTCCCCACTCCCATACACTGCTAGTATTTATCTATTCTCCATTCACAGTGAGTTTCATCCATTCTACCTTGAGACCTCCTTGTTACTTAGCCTCTTTGGGCCTACAGATTGTAGCCTTGTTATCCTTTACTTTATGGCTAATATCCATTTATAAGTGAGTACATACCGTGTCTGTTTTCTGGGCCTGGGTTTCCTCACTCAGGATAATCTTTTCTAGTTTTATTCATTTGCCTGCAGATTTCATGATATCATTGTTTTTAACAGCTGAGTAATACTCCATTGTATAAATGTATCACATTTTCTTTATCCATTCTTCAGTTGAGGGACATCTGGGTTGTTTCCAGGTTCTGGTAACTATGAATAAAGCTACTACAAAGCTATGTGAGCAAATGTCCTTGTTGTAGGATGGAGTGTCTTTGCATGTATGCCAAGTAATAGTATATCTTGGTCTTGAGGTAGAACTATTCCCAATTTTCTGAGAAACTACCATATTGTAGAATCCAGATTTCTAAAGTAAACTCCTGATTATTAAATATTTGTAGCAAATTCAATTTAATTTTCAATCTCTGTGAGGATCTTTGAGGTTCCATTTTCTATGTTGTTCTCTTAGATGGCCTCTGTTAGCACAGTTCTCTAATGATTCGCTGACACTCATAAAAAGAACAAGTGTTCAAAATTCTTTTCAAAAATCAGTTTGAAACCAATGTTGATTAGAACTTCCATTACAGTCAGATCAATTGGTGCTGCCAGAATACACCAGTAGTCATTGCATTATTGACTTTCACATGCTTACAATAAATGAAAGTAATATATATTTGCTGAAGACTGTAGCTAACTAAACTAACATATATATGTACATCTTAATTTCATCTAATCAATAATTTTTCTTTACTTTTAAGGCAGCCATTAAGAATTTATTAGTCTCCTGTCTTTTTTTTTCATTTTCTTTATTAAGAAATTTTCTATTCATTTTACATACCAACCACAGATGCCCCCTCTTCCCTCTTCCCAAGCCCAGCTTTCTCCCCAAACCATCCCCATCTCCACATTTTCCAAATCAATGTTTTTCATGGGGAGTTAGCAGAACCTGACACACTCAGCTGAGGCAGATCCAAGCCACATCCCTCTGCAACAAGTCTGTTCAAGGTGTTATATCCTAGGCACTGGGCTCCAAAAAGCCCACCAATGTACCAGGGATGGATCCCAATCCCCCTGCCTGGGGACCCCCTAAAAAGTTCAAGCTAAACCATTGTTTTCCATATCCAGAGGGCATAGTCTAGTCCTATGGGGGCTCCAGAGCTATTAGTCCACAACTTATCGGTTTCCACTAGTGTGGCTAGTCAACTCTGCACGTTTTTCCATCATGATCTCAACGTCCTCTGCCTACAGAATCCTTCCACTCTCTCATTGATTGGTTTCTCGAGCTCACTGAGTCTGAACAGCCAACAAACCAGGTTGCCTAGATTGGACTGAACTTGGCCCTGTGTATATGTATGAGAGGTTGGTAGCTTTGTGATTTGGAGGACACCACCCAGTAGGAAAAGGGGCTGACTCCAATGCTTTTACTGGCTTTTGGGACCCTACCGCTCATTCTGGGTTACCTTGACCAGCTTTAATACATGGGGAATTGCTAAGTCTTAATGCAACTTCTTAGGCTATGATTTAGTGATACTCATGGGAGACCTGCTCTTTCCTAAACAGAATTGGAGGAGTGGTTTGAGGGAACAGAGGGAGGCTAGGTGAAGATCCTCAGAGGAGAGGATGGAGGGGAAACTATGATTAGAATGTAAAAAATATACATAAATAAAATTATTTTATAAAGAAAAGGAAAAACAAACAAACCAAAGATCAAACCATCTTGTTGACCCCTCTCAGCAAGATATTCTCCTTTTTCAATAGTAGTCTTCTTTCATACCAGTCAAACATGTTCTGTCTCCAGTTACAACATACTTGTATCACATTGCTACTCGATTTTTCCCACTTCTCCATTACTTATTTGTTCAACATTATGGCATAGGGAGCTGGGGGTGTTTCATGCAGTATACCTTTTTTCCAAACAGCTTTACTTGCCAATGTTCATTGCAATGAGCTGTTGGTCTGTTTCAGAGCCTCTGGCTTCTGTTATACAATCAATACTGGAACTTCACCCAGATACTTCTTGGATATCCTACTATTGTTGAGAGTCATGAATATCCTGTGACTAGGTTGTCAAGGACCATCCCTTTTCACCTTCTCCACCAGCTCATGGATAGGGTAGATGTTGGGGTGACCCAACTCAAAGCCCTACATCTGAACTTTGGTGGCTGCTGAGTTATTCAGTGCTGTTCTTGGCTGTGCCTTCCCTCAAACCAGAGCTGACAGGCAAGGAACAGGACCAGTCCTGACTATTCTTAAGGTTCATTTATTTTATGTGTAGAAGTATTTTTTTCTTGTATGTTTGTGTTTGTTCCATGTATCTGGTGCCCAAAGAGGCTGGAAGGAGGCATTGGGAGTTGTCAATGTAGATACTAGAAATTGAATCCCAGTTCTCTACAAGAACAGTGAATGTTTTTAACTGCTGAGACTTATCCCTATGCACACTTAATTAATTGTTTAAAATATCATTTTAGTTTAAATTTGCTAGTTTTTAATCTATGCAGAAATTCATCCATATGTATTAGATTTTCCAGTGTAGTGGAATCTTCTTAAGATAAACTCTAAGAATTTTGGGAATTGTACTAGAGCATGTCATAACGATTCCATTTTCATATCTTACTCTATTATCTTTGGCATTCATTCTTCCTTTTCGGTAGTTTATCTAAAGTTTCTCAATATTGTGAACGAACCAAATTTATTTCTTTGACTCTGTGGTTTGTTTTCTTGTGAGCTGTTTTCATTTCACTAATTTTATTAATGTCAGTGCTTTCTTTCCAGTTCCTGATTTTGATGTTTGACTTGTTCTTTTTCCCAAGCGCTAAGGGGAATCATTAACTTAATTACTAGAAATCCCTTTGATTTCTTAATGTGGTCATGTTGATCTTTAAACATCTCTCTTAGGACTGTTTACATTGCATCTCACAGATTTAAATATGTTGGTTTTAATTTTCATTTTATTGAAGGCGTCTTTCCGCTCTGGATTTCTACAAGAAATCATTCATAGTTGTTTTATGAATCATTAATGTCCATAATTTTGTTTACCTTCCAAAGTTTCTCTTGTTTATTTGTAGTCATTATATTGTTATCAGGTAGAATATAAGGAAAATTTTCCATTTCCCCATATTCCCTCAGACATTTTTTGTGTTCTAATGTATGATTCATTTTAAAGAAGTTTCCATGGGCTGCTGAAAACCATTTATATTCTGCAGTGCTTGGATACAACATACTGTAGTTGTCTTTTAAGGCCATTTTACCTGTGATTTCATTTAATTCTGTCTACTTTCTATTGGTACTAAGTGTTAATTCTTGGTAATGAAACTACTTTGACACCTTGTGATAGCATGTGGCTTTACATCTAGTAGTATTTTCTGTATAAAACGGGGTTCAGAAGTGTGTGGAATTGTACAGTTCTCTCCAAGAATTGTTCCCTTAATCAATAGGAAGTGATATTTATCATTTCTCATTAGATTTGATTGCAAGTCTATTTTGTCAGATTGCATCAGCAACATTTGCTTGTTTTCAAGCTCTATTTGCCTAGATCATCCTTTTTCATCATTTCATTGTACAGTTACATCTCTTTTATGATGGAGTACAACAAAAAATATTTCCTTCTTTTTAATTCTAATCTCCCAACCCATGTCTTTTGATTAAGGAATTGACACCATGAATAGTAAGATATTACTGAAAGGTGCCTATTGATTATTGTAATTTTGATGATTTTGCCAATGTGCTCAAGCTGTTTTCCTTTTATTACTTGTTTAGCTGTTGTTCTAGTTTGCTTCATAGTTTCTGTGATTAAACATTATTGCTAGAATCAATGTAGGGGAAGAAAGTATTTATCTGGCTTACATTTTCAGGTTGCAATCTATCTATGGGAGAAGTCAGGGCACTATCACCAGAAGGAACCATTTTACTAATCTGCTTGTTAACTTCATCAATGTTTTATGGTCAGTTAGCTTTCTCATATAACCCAGATATAGCTACCTTTTCTGTAGGCTCCTAACCATCAATCATCAACAAAAACAACAGCTGAAACACCTGGTAACATGTCAATCTGATGGGGACAATATCTTAACTGAGGCTTTCTTGGATAATTCTAGGTTGTGTCAAGTTGACTAGGGAAGCTAATGTACAATTGTGGTCTTAAGGATACATATATTTTCCTCTTCAGTATAGACAACTCCTACAAATATGTTTTGTAGAGCTTTGTTGGTGGTCATAAATTCCTTTCACATATTTTTAGCATATAAACTTGTATTTCTCCTGAGTGATATCAAGTAGATTGATGGGTGCAGTAGTCTGAGCTGTCATTGCTTTTCTTTTAGAACTTGAAATAAAGCTTTCCAGTCCCTTCTGCTTTTCAAAGTTTGTGCTAAAATCTGTTATTCTGACAGACCTTCCTTTACATTTGACTTGGTGTTTCTCTCTTTCTAATTTCAATATATTTTCTTTGTTTAAATATAATATTTCAAGAGGTGGTTCTTTTCTGGTCTTGTCTATTTGGGCTTCTAAATTCTTTCAGTATCTGAATTTGCATCCATTCTAACAAGAAGCAACTCAGAGAAAAGGGTTTGTTTTGCTTATAACTCCAGGTTATTGTTTATTATTGATAAGAAGTCTTGGTAGGAACTTAAATCACTGTAATCATAGTCAAGATCAGACAGACAATATGTTTACCTTTACTTTCTTGCCTGTTACTAGCTTTCTTTTCCCTTATACTTTTCTGGACTCCCATTAGTAGGGAATGATGCTGCCCACAACGTCTAAATTATCAATGAACTATCAAGACATCTTTTCATACCTAGAGCCAATGTAACTTAGAAATTTTTTTAATGAAAATCTCTTCCAAGGTGGTTATAGGTTATGTTAAGTGAAAATTACAATCACTGGGCTGTGATGGCACACACCTTTAATCCCAGCACTCGGGAGGCAGAGCCAGATGGATCTCTGTGAGTTCGAGGCCACCTGGGCTATCAAGTGAATTCCAGGAAAGGTGCAACCTACACAGAGAATCCCTGTCTTGAAAAAAAACCTGCAATCAATTAAACACAACATCTCTTTTTGGAACTATAGGAAATGATCATGAAAATGTTTTCTATACCTATGAATCTGAAATTTCATCTTTACATAGGGTGACATATATCTTGGTGACAGATATTCCACTCTTATCATCTTATTATATAATCTTAGTTCTTATTAGATTGTCCCAAGTCTTCCACCTTGCCTTCACATCATTATTTTTCCCTAAAATACCTTATTTATTATGATCTGGTGTGTATGTGTGCATGAGTGGCTTTTTGGGTACACACACCTCAAAGAACATTTATGAGTTCTTGAGAACAATGTTGTGAAGTCATTTGTCTACATCTAATTTATGTGGGTTAAGAGACAGTTTGGTCATCAGGTTTAATTTTTTTTACCCATTTTTATCTCATAATGCCACCATTCCCTTTTTTATTTCTATTTATTTCATTTACAATTGATTTGTTGTATAGATCATTTGTGCTTGTTTTTGTTTCCTTGTGCAATAAAGTTGTTTTTAATGACTTACTCTTCAAAATGATGTCATTAGGGAATAAATAGTATATTCAATGGTCAAAAGTACTTGAAGATTTTTAGAAGAGTGGCATTTGTTTCCCACCACTCACATTAAGTGGCTCACAATTTCCCATGACTCTAGATTCCCATGACACTCTTCAAATCTTACTGGACACACACACACACACACACACACACACACACACACACACACAAATACTACAAGTCTCTAGGGCCTTGCATATTATCTATTTGCCCATGTATATACTACTTCCCCACATCCTCTCCTCTTCCCCAATTACTCTCTACCAGATGACTTATTCCCCTCACTCTGTACATCAATGTGACTATTAATGATGTAATATAACCTTGATTTATACCTTCATTGGATTTTACTCAACAGGTTGATGGGAGTCATTCTTCCCAACATCATACAAAATACAATTCTTCTAATCTCTGTCATTGAATCATTCTATCTTCATAGTACACTTCACCAAGAGACAGGTATGTACTTGTCAGGTTGTTGAACATTACTCCCTGTAAACATTCAGATCTTGTGGTTATTTATTGAGGGTTACAGCAAATAGGTCTCATCACTTGATACACATCAATTAAAATGTAACAAAATAATAAATATCCAGGCTGATTATGGTGGTACATTCCTGAAATCACAACATTCAAGTGAATCAATAGTTCAAGACCATCCTTGACTACATGCCAAGTCTGAGGCAGTGTTGTTGACAAACCATTTGCAGTCCCTGCCTGCAAATAAACATGTCTTTAAAAATGACTTCAAAGGCAGAACCACTGTTAATTATTAACTACATTTACGTCATTGGCTTAATTTTGGTGCTTGCACTAACACAGTTTTGGCTTTTTGTTTGTTTCCAGACAGGTGCTGTTTTATTCCAGGTTGACCACAATATCTCTGTGTCATGGAAGATGACATTAAACCTTTGGTCTTCTCTTGAATCAACCTCATGAGTTTTTGTATTGCAGATGTATGACAATAACACATTTGGCTTGGCTTTTACCTTTTCTTGGGATGTGCATAGGTATATGTATTTACAATGGTGTGGTTACAAATGTGTGAATGTGGCTGTTCTTGTGCCAAAGCATGAGTGTGGGAGACAAACAACATGAGGTGTTGAGCCTTAATTTCTACTTAGTTTGAGATAGAGTCATCTTCTTCTTGTTCATCACTGTGTGTGCCAGATTAGCTGTTCTGTAGCTTCTTTGCATTCTCCTGTCTCCACCTCCAATGTCATAGAAGGAGTACTAGGATAAGAAATAGAGTCTTCATCACCATCTTTGAGTCCTTCCTGGGGATTCAAACTCAGGTCCCCACACATGCAAGGCAAATGCTTTCTACTGAACGATCATCTGAGCTCAGCTTTTAATCACATTAAATGTCTTAACTCTGTTATGTATTGTGAAAACCACTTTCTCTGTATTATTTCTCTATTGATAATTCATCCCTAGCTTTCAATAGAAAATTATGTCAGATATTATGCAATTCACTTTCTATCTACTTTCTCTCTACTAATTCTCTGTAGATCATTTATGCCCTGCTTTCAATCAAATCTTATATTCCTATAATTTATGCATCCTACTGCTCTGACCATGGCATAATTCTTAACTTCGCCTCAGACTTGATTCAGAAATTTCCACAGATAATGGTGAAGAATCCAAGTGTACAATGTAGGCTGAGATATGTATAGAAGGCCTTAGACCATGAAGAGTGAAGACACTGTGACTGTTTAGAACATATCACAGTGGCTGAAGCAATGTAAACAAGACTTTGAGGTAAAGCTTTTGGGCTATGGCTGGAAGGTCCCTAGTAGTCTGTGTTTTGGAAATGTGAGTGTTGAGGAGTAACTATTGAAAAGTGATGGAAGCTTAAAGGTGGAAAACAGAGTCAGGGGATCTCCCTCAGAATGGGTTAAGATAGTTCCTTAGACTTCATGACAAAAATTCCAAACCTAGCCATGCCATGACCTATCTGGCTTACTGTGTTGGTATGACAGATTTTCCCCAATACATGCCTCCATCATTGCAGCCCACCAGGCAAATGACTCCATGTGTCATCAGGGATGAAACTGTGAGGTAATGAGTTTACTAATGAGCATGGTTTACCACCTCAATATCTGTGTGTATGTGTCAAATGTCACATTGAATATTGTAAATACTAGTTTGATTTTTCTTAGTAAAGCTGTCTGCCATTGCAGAAAAGTGAAGAATATCAGGGACACATGAATTTCATTCTTTTAATTGACACGATTCTCCTCCTATCACACAGTGGCATATGTATCATGGTTTGAGCACACCATGCCTGGATATCCATGAGAGAAAGGGGCAACTTCCTGCTACTGAGTAACAAAGATATGAAAATATAATTGTCATTCTTACAGGAATCACAAAGCCTCTCACAAACTCACCCCATGCAGCACTCCTTATTTATCAGTATCTTCATGTCAGGTTTAGACTCATGAAGGGTCAATAAAAAGTAAAATTATGCCCTATGTCCTTTATTGACCCACACCTGGAATTTTCTCTCCAGCCTCCTTATCAAACACCCCCATCTTATTCTGCCTGTGGTAGGTGCAGTAGCTCACATTTGTGCTAATGATTTTATTAATTCTGTCTATGCTAAACATTTAATACACCTAATAACCTATTGGTGAAATTATGTTCAGTGGGGAATGGGTAAAGCAGTTTCATTCCACTGTTATGCCCAAATGTCTGTCACTGCCCCTGAAGAGCAACAAAGGCAGGAAATCCATCTGTGAATCCTGGGAGAGCACAAGAAAGAGCAGAAGTCACATGAACAGCACTTAGTTGTAGATGTAACTGTCTTGTTAAATAAGAAACACAAAGCCGATTGCAGAGTTAAAAGCCAAGAGGTCAGAGCAATAGTTCAGAGCATAAACCTTTTCTTACTCTTCACTGCTGCTGCTGTTCTTCCTCTCCACAGAGAGAGCTACTTCCTGTGTATCTGTCTTTTTTTGTAGACTTCCTGTTCTGTTCTCTTTGGTTGTAAACTCAATCTTATGACCCACCTCCTCATCACTGCCTGTCTGTACAGACCTCCAGGTCTTCTAAGGTTGGTATTGAGATTAAAGGCGTGTGTCTCCATGCTGGCTGTGTCCTAGAATGCACAGAGATCTGTCTATCATGTGATCTGGATTAAAGGTGTATGCCACCACTGCTTGACTTCTGCTATGGCTTGCTATTAGCTCTGACACCCAGGCTACTTTATTTATTAACATACAAATAAAATCACATTTTAGTCCAAATAAAATATCATCATATTTCCCCTTTTCTATTTTAATAAAAAGAAAAAAGGTGTAACTAATGTAAGAAAAATTATATACAAAAGTACAATAACTATAAGCAATAAATCCCTAAACAATGTCTAGTCCATTTGTATTAGACAAATTCAGAGAAAATAATTCCATTATCTATCTTATTTTGTTAAGTCCAAAATGTACCTGATTCACTTTCTTTCCTAATTTATATTATTAACAGAACTGTCTTATAACGTCTTTCAAATTTATACACTTGCACCTCTTAGTTTCTTTTCTGAAATTCTTAACAAGGAAAACTATAACTACAACTGATCTTCAACTCCCTCAGAGACCCAAGAAGGAAATACTATTACCTAACTAACAAACAAACAAACAAACAAACAAACAAACAAAAACAACCAGGAAATGCATGCAAGCAGCTTCAAAAAAATGTGAGTTGACAGAAACAGCCAGCTTACTGGACAGTCACCTGAGGTTTCTCCACAGTGTTGGGGCATCATCTTCAGCCTATAGGCTTAGCATATCTGACAGACTCATTTGTGAAATAGGATGTATACAAGGTCAGCAGTTTGACCTCACATTTGGTGAGAGTAGTCCCTGTACCAGAAACATCTGAATTCCACTAATGTCATGTCATGATTCAGGATTTTAAATTATGGAAATTGTTGATGTTTTTTGAATTCAACTGTCCATTCTTCTTGGCTGTGTGTGTGTGTGTGTGTGTGACTTCGTCTTGGCATCCCATTCTTCTCCACATCCCTCTATTAAATGCCATTCTACTATTGAGAGGTGTGGACTTAGTTACTCTTCAAGAATAACTATTTCAGCTGCTGTTCCACTACACATCAGAAACCATCAACCCACTGCCTGTTCAGCTGCCTTCGAAGAAAAGGGCACTGTACCTTTTTCATATTACAAAGTCCACTTCAGGAATGGTGCCATATTGTCCTGGCCTCAGAAGATGCCTTTTGATAAAGCTACAAACACACTTGTTTTTGGCAAGAATTGGTAGTCCTTTGTTTCATGTCCTGACTGTCCTGTTTATCCACACTTGATTTGAGGATACTTTGTTGTCCAGTGGCTAACTTTTGCCACAATGACAGTTAACTCCAAATGCAGTTTCTTCAATGCCCATATTTTCTCTGAAGTAGATTGGTACTGCCAGGAGTTGACATGTCTCATAGTCATAAAAAAGAAAACTTTCTGTTATTAAAACATTTTAAATGCCATTGTCTGGATTTGAAGATGACCTTCTATCTAAAATATATCTGCTTGATCTTGAAAGCACACTTACTATGACTACAAGTTCGATTGTAATGTCTAACTACTGACTTGCACTTCTTTATGTCCCAATAGTTGGTAATAATAACATTTAAGGATCAGCAAATTGCACTACATTGTTAAATGAACAGTATAAGTACAATATCTTGAACAAGATTAGAAATATACTTATAGCATTTTCTAACAATATTAATCTCAATATATATATAATTTGTATACAATATTAAAATTCAATCCAATGTAAAGCATTTAAAACTAGTAATTGTCTTTTTCTTGTTTTTAAACCAGCACCTTAAAACTAATCTCCTTTGCCTAGCCCTTTTCCTAACCCTTAACAACAACTTGTAACCAACACTCCTAAACAATAAAAATTATCCCAGACCCAAAACCCATTAAAGACCATAAATAAATAAATAAATAAATAAACCACCCACCCCACACAACCTCTTTGAGAATGTAGGCATTGGATTCTTAAAATTGCATCCTGCTGGGTATAGGCGAAGGTATCTTTATTCTGAAAAGAAACATTTTGGGTTAATTGTCAAATTCTAGGAAAGGTATCTGTATTCTTTGTTATCTATAATGCCAAAGTTCAGGGTTTATCTCAAGTCCTTATTCATGTAGTCTTTGAAACTGGATCATCTCAGCTCGCCCTTCTAAATTGCTCTGAGCGTTTTGTAGTCCCAAGCTGATCTGTAGATGATGTTTGTCAGCTTAGTGATATTATTATTATCAATGTGGAATTGTTATTGTGGGGCTCCATCTTCTTCCTGGATACTTCAGTTGATGTTAGGCCTGGCCATGATTTCCTGTAGAAAACTAATAAGATACTCAAACACAAAGACATATATAGGCAGCTAGTTGAAGCCATTTTTCTAGAACTAGAAAATTAGAAAGTTAGTACTCTATATGATCATTAGTACCTTAACAAAGTTTAAAATGTGTGTATGTATATATATATATATATAAATATATAAATATATATATATATACATATGTATATCTTGTAAATTTTGATATAAAATTCATACTTTAAGAAAAGTTTAAAAACATCAGAATCGAATCAAAGAATTGAGATTAGTAATAGAATAGTCCCTACATTAATTTGGTTTTTCTCCCGACCCATATCAGAAGATGGCTCTTTCTTCTGGCATGGTACGGGAGTTTGCATTTTCCTTTTAACACCATGCTTGACTTTAAAGAAGGAGAAAGTCATTCTTCAACTCCAAAGTCAGCTTTAAATTTTAATTGAACTGGGACTACAAGAAAACCAATAGTATGAAATTTCTTTAGAGAAGAGTAGAAACAAACATTTAGGAAGATTTAAAAAATTTTGTAGATAATAATACCAATAGGCCATTTTACTCTTTTTCTTGGGACAGACGATTTGTCCTTTTTCTTCAGTTGTCTCATTTGTCCAGTGTTCTTCAGATTTCTTAGCCTTCATTCTCCTAAAATACAAAAACAAAAAAACATTTTCCCAAAACTGATTTTGGGGAGGTTCCCTTTCAGCAAGTTATTATCTGATCAAATGAAAAGACATGTGTTAATGGTATAAGTTAATATAAATTGAATGGTAATGCTGGTTGATGAACTATCACCTCTTCTAATTAAGAGGTCTCTCTTGTTCAAATCAAACCTTTATCAATGTTGATGGTATCCACAGCTTATCTTCTCCTGTAGAAACAAAAGCAAAACCTCATCCCCAAGGTAACACATATCCTGGTTTCCATTCTGAGGTCAGCATATCCTTGAAGTATATAGGTTGATTCTGTAGTTTTTTTCTATTATCCAATGTCTCTCTGCAACTGTTGTTCCTTTCTCATTAGCACTGAGAAAGTTCAAAGTTAATAGAGCATTATGCAGTCTATTTCTGGGGTGTTTTGTTATCCCTTTCTGCTTATTTAGCATGTCCTTTAGAGTTCTGTTTGATCTTTCTATCACTGCTTGGCCTGTAGGATTATGTGGTATACCTGTAATATGCTTCATATTGTAATAAGCAAAAAACTGTTTCATTTTAATAGCTGGAGCTATTGTCAGTTTTAATTTGTGCAGGTATACCCATGATGGCCATAACTTCTAGCAAATGAGTGATTACAGAATCAGCTTTTTCAGAACTCAAAGCAGTTGCCCATTGTAATCCTGAATATGTATCAATGATATGGTGTACAGATTTCAATTTTCCAATTTCCTTAAAGTAAAACACGTCCAGATTTCATTCCTCTGAGTACCCTTTGGGTTACATCCTGCTGGTAATAGTGTCTGATTATAAAAGGAACAAGTAGAACATTTCTTCACTTTTTCCTTGGCTTGTTGGCAGGTTATGGAAAAATCATTTTTAAACCTTTAATATTGACTTTTTTTGAAATTCTGAGGCCTCCAGCACATTTCCTATCAATAGTTTATCAATCTCATCATTACCTTGTGCTAGAGGGCCAGGTAGATCAGTATGGGTTTGGATGTGAGTTATATATAAAGGATGACTCCTTTTCCTGATTGTATCTTATAACTGAATAAATAGTAAAGTTAATTCTGAAGCATCAGGGATAAGTTTTACAGTCTCAATATGTAATACTCCTCTTTCAGCATGTTGAGAGTTAGTAACTGTGTTGAGAGGTTCTGAAAAATCCATTAATACCAATAGAATAACATACAATTCCAATTTTTGAACTGAATTGTAAGGACTTAGAACCACTTTGCTTAAATTTTCAGAAATGTGACCACCCTTTACTCATTTGTTTGCATCTGTAAAAAAATGTTTGAACTGCAGATATTGGTCTTTCCCATACAATTTGGGGCAAGATCCAATCAGCTCGCTTTATAAGATCAATTCTGTTGCTTTTGGGATATTTGCTGATAATTTCTGCCAAAATATGTACTGCAAGCTCTTTTCCAAGGTTCACTTTCTGTCCATAATTTTTCAATATCCTCTTTAGTTAAAGGTACAACAATTTCTGCTGGGTCTATTACTGCTAATTGATGAAGTCTCAATTTTCCTTTCAAAATTAAGTCAGAGACTTTTTCCACATAAGTTTTTAATTTTTTATTCAGTTTATTTGGTAAAAATATCCATTCCAATATAATATCTTCCCTGTGCATTAATATTCCTGGAGGATAATGCATAGAGGGTAAACAACGAAAATGCAATCTAAATTTGGATCAATATGATCCACATGTCCTTTATATATTTTCTTTTCTACCAGGGCCAAGTCTTTCTCAGCTTCAGGTGATAATTCTCTTGGACTTTTTAAGTCCTTGTCACCTTTTGAGGTTTTGAACAAATTATTCAGTTCTTCATTTTTTACCCCAACAATAGTTTATAGATTAGAAGTATCTCCAAAGAATCTTTGAAAGTCAGTAAGTGTCTGTAGTTGATCTCTCCTAATTTGCACCTTTTGGGTCTAATTTTTTGTAGTTCTATTTTATATCCTTAATAATTAATAGAATCTCCTCTTTGTATCTTTTCAGGAGCAATTTATAATCCCAAGCAAGGAAAAATTTTCTTTACTTCTTCAAACATTCTTTCTAAAGTATCTGCATTTGTGTTGGCTAGTAAAATATCATCCATAAAATGATAAATCATAGATTTAGGAATTTTTTATGTATCACTTTTAATGGCTGTTGTACAAAATATTGGCACATTCCCTGTGGGAGGACTCTCCACTGAAATCTTTTAACTGGTTGAGAATTATTGTAAGTAGACACCGTTAAAGTGAATCTTTCTCTGTCTTTTTCTTGTAAGGTTATTGAAAAGAAACAGTCTTTTAAATCAATAACTATGAGAGGCCATCCTTTAGGTAGCAGAGTAGGCAAAGGAATCCCAGATTGTAGAGAGCACATTGGCTGAATTACTTTGTTAATTGCTCTAAGGTCTGTTACCATTTTCCATTTACCAGATTGCTTTTTAATAACAAATACAGGAGAATTCCAAGGGTTGGTTGATTATTCAATATGCTGAGCATTTAACTCTTCTTCCACCAGCTCTTCTAAAGCCTGGAGTTTCTCTGTTGTTAAAGGCCATTGATGAGCCCATACAGGCTTGTCTGTTACCATTTTAAAGGTAGAGCTGTTGGTGTCTTCAGAAGATCTTCAGTCGTTGTTCCCTGTTCTTGTATAATATAGATGGCTGGTGACAACTCACTACAATAATACCTTCTAATATTTCTCTCAGAAACATGTGCTAATTTACGATTTGTTTCATATGGTTTTAATTTTCCTCTCTGTCCTTCTGGACCTATACATTTGAGCCATCTTGCACTCTGTTTCTCTTGAGATAATGTTTTAATTCCTAATAGTTGAATGTTTACCTCCTGAACAGGCCAAGTTGGATGCCAAAAATCTGGTGTAATTATGGTCACTTCAGCACCTGTGTCAACCAGACCAGGCAACAAAACACCATTTATTTTTATTGTTAATTTTGGTCTTTGTTCATTTATAGAAGTTTGCAAAAATTTTTTTCTTTATGGTTTCTCCCAAATTTTCTGTTCTCTCTGTCTCAGTTGTTCCACTACTCTGAGTAGCCTGGTTTATTACAATAGGCATTTGGTTATTTAATTGCTCTGAGTAGGGGTCTCCTCTATGACTGCAGGAAAGGTCTAAACTGGATTCACTGTGGGGTCCTGCCTGAGACCCCCTCTAGGAGTTTCCCAAAGACTGAGGCAAAGTATTATCTTGCCTGTCCCTTGTTGATTTACATTTGTTGGTCCAGTGTTTTCCCTTACCACACTTTCTGCATACTCCAGAAGGAAGGGGCATTCTGTTGCCATTGTTCCTTGAAGAAACATTGTTTCTAGGAATATCCTGTTTATAGTCCTTTTGACATGTCCTTGCATTCCACATCCAAAACATCTGACATTCCTCAAATCTCTTGAAATTGTTTCTCCTATTCACATATCATCATGGTCATGAGCCTCAACATTAACCGTGTCTCTAATCCAATCTTCCCAGGGTGCAGACCTTGCCTTAATGGCCTGATTATTCTCTTACATGCTACATTTGCATTCTCAAAAGCCAAAGATTCAACTATTATCTTGCTAGCTTCTGAATTTGGGACCATTCTCTTTATTGCTGAAGTCAGTCTTTGTAAGAAATCTGTAAATGATTCTTTTGGGCCCTGTATGACCTTTGTAAATAATTCAGTTTTCTTTGCTGGTTCCTTAACTTTGTCCCATGCATTCAAGGCTGCCATTCGACATAGAATTAGAGTTTGGATATCATATAAACATTGTGTTTGTATTGAAGCATATTGGCCTTCTCCAACAAGCTGATCCTGGAAGATTTGTACACCTTTATCCCTTTATTGTTTTTCTATGTATTTTTAGCTTCCTCTTTAAACCACATCTTCCCCTGCAGCTGTTGTCTGGGTTCCAGAACAGCATGAGCCAGCTCTCGCCAGTCCTATGGTATAATACTATTATATGTCGACTGGGAGTCTAACATTTGCTTTACATATGGGGAATGCATGCCATAAAATACTATTGCCTCCTTAAACTTTCGTAAATCTAACATTTCAACTGGAGTCCATATATTTTGTGCATTCACTTGACCAGGTAGCTGTTGTAAGGTTACCAGATGAATTAAGGGTGATTGTGTGAAAACAGGCTTTCTTTCTGTAACCTTATAATCCAATCCTGAAACAATGACACTGTTAATTTATTCTGTATGAATCTCAATTTCTCTATAATTCATTTTAACAGGTTTATAAGTTTTTCTAAAACTTTTATCCTGGCCCTTAAATTGACTATCTTTTTAAATAGTAAACTAAGGATAAGGAAAGTAATAATGTGCATAATTCCATCAACACTAATCTTCTCATACAGTTGTTCCATTTTCAGATTGCTTGAAATTTCAAACAAAGCCCTTTCTGTTTATTTAGCATATTCTTTAGAGTTCTGTTTTATCTTTCTATAACTGCCTGGCCTGTAGGATTATGTGGTATACCTGTCATATGCTTTATATTGTAATAAGCAAAAAACTGTTTCATTTTAACAGAGACATATGCTGGAGCATTGTCAGTTTTAAGTTGTGCAGATATACCCATGATGGCCATAACTTCTAGAAGATGCTGTTTCAGGATTCAGAGCAGTTGCTCATTGAAATTCTGAGTATCAATAGTGTGGTGTACTTATTTCAGTTTTCCAAATTCTGCAAAGTTAAACACATCCATCTGCCAGATTTAATTCCTCTGAATCCCCTTTGTGTTACATCTTCCTGGTAGTAGAGTCTGATTGTAAAGGGAACATGTAGGAAATTTCCTTGGCTTGTTGCCTGGTTATGGAAAAATCCTTTTTTAAACCTTTACTATTGATATTTTTTTATGAAATTCTGAGGCCTCCAGCCCATTCCCTATCAATAGTTTATCAGTCTCATTATTACCTTGTGTTAGAAGACCTGGCAGACCCATATGGGTTCAGATGTGAGTTATATATAAAGGATGCTTTCTATTCCTGATTGTATCTTGTAACTGAGTAAATAACAATATTAATTCTGACTATCAGAAATAAATTCTGCTTTCTCAATATGTAAGACCACCCTTTCAGCATACCAAGGCCAGTAACTATATTGGAAGTTTCAGAAAAATCCATTAACACCAACAGAATAACATACAATTCCAATTTTTTAACTGAATTATAAGGACTTTGAACCACTTTACTTAAATTTTCTGACTTGTATCCTGCTTTTTCTTGTATCTGTATAAAATGTACAGGCTCCGCATATGGGTGTTTCCTGAACAATTCAAGGCAGAATCCAATCAGCTCTCTTTATATGTGGAATCTATTACTTTTGGGATATTTGCAGTTAATCTCTTTCAAGAAATTACTGCATGCTCTTTGCCAAGGTTCACTCTTTGCCCAAAATTTGCCAGTTTCATCCCTAGGTAAATGTACTAAAATTTCTGCTTGTTGTGTTTCTGTTAATTGACAAAGTCTCAATTTTTCTTTTAAAATCAAGTCAGAGATATTTTCCACATAAGTTTTTAATGTTTTACTCTGTTTATTTAGTAGAAATATTCATTGTAGTGAAATATCTTCCTTCTGCATTAAAATTCCTGTAGGAGAATGCTTAGAAAGTAAAATAACTAAAATGCAATCAAGCTTTGGATCCACATGATCCACATGTCCTTTCTGTACTTTCTTTTTCATCAAAGCCAATGCTCTCATCTTCAACTGATAATTCTCTTGGGCTATTTAAGTCCTTGTCATGTTCTAAGGTTTTGAACAAATTACTCAGTTCATCCTTTCTTACCTCACCAACAGTTTGTAGATGGGAAATGTCTCTGAATAATCTTTAAAAGTCATTAAGAGTTCATAATAGATCTCTCCTAATTTGCAGTTTTGGGGTCTAATTTTTTGTACACCTATGTTTTATCCTAAATAACTAATAAAATCTCTTCTTTGCATCTTTTCAGGAGAAATTTGTAATCCCCAACAATGCAAAATTTTTCTTTACCTCTTCAAACATCCTAAAGTATCTGTCTTTGAATCAGCTAGTAAAATAGCATCTATGTAGATTAGATTAGAAATTATATATTAAGAAATTGCTTATGTATTACTTCCAATAGATGTTGTTATATCAGCCCAAGCAGCCTGATTTATTCCAATAGGCTTTGGTTATTACATTGTTCTAAGAATGGGTTTCTACAAAGGCAGGAAAAGTCTGAAATGAATTTGCTTTGTCGGCCTGAATGAGGCCCCTCTGGGAGTTTTCCTATGACAGAGGCAAAGGATTGCCTTGTCTGTCACTTACTGATCTACATTCCTTGGTTCAATGTTTACCCCTACCACACCTACTGCATATCCAAAAGGGAGGGGCATTCTGTTGCCATTGTTTGTCAAGTAAACATTCTTTCTAGGAACACTCTGTTTACACTCCCTTTTCTTTCTTTCTTTCTTTCTTTCTTTCTTTCTTTCTTTCTTTCTTTCTTTCTTTTATTATTATGTGTTTTAATTTTATACATCAGCCATGGGTTCCTCTGTCCTCCCACCTCCCGCCCCAACCCCCACCTTCCCTCAGCCCCTCCCCTCCATTCCCATGTCCTCCAGGACCAAGACACCCTTGGGGATTCATTTAAACCTGGGATTCAGTACAGGCCAGCCCTGTCCTCTCCTTCCAGACTGAGCATGTGTCCCTGTGTAAGCCCAAGGTTCCAAATAGCCAGCTCATGCACTAAGGACAGGTCCTAGTCCCACAGACTGGGTGCCTTCCAAACAGATCAAGATATTCAGTTGTCTCACTTATCCAGAGGGCCTGATCTAGCTGGGGGCTCCTCAGCCATTGGTTCATAATTCATGTGCTTCCATTCAATTGGCTATTTGTCCAACTGTCAAGAAAGAGGAGGGACCACAAGAGCCTGAATTGTTGAATCCAAGATTGCAGAAAGCACAGTGACACTCCCCTTTCAAATGACCTCCTTTACCACAACCCAAACTTCTGACATTGTATTTCTGTCAAAGCTTTTGAAATTACCTCTCCTATCCACATCTCATGGTCAGGAAAGTCAACATTCATTGTATCCCTGATCTAATACTCCAAGGGTGCTGATCTTACCTTTGACAGCCTGAGTTTTCTTTTGCATGAAGTACTCGTGTTCTCAAAAGCCAAAGATTCAATTATCTGTTTCTCTTCTGAATTTGGTATCATTCTATTTACTGTTGTAAACAGCCTTTGTAAGAAATCCCTGAAGGATCATTTTGGGCCTTGTATAACTTTAGTAAATAATTCAATTTTCTTCCTTGCTTCCTCAGTTCTGTCCCATGAATTCATGGCTGCCACATGACACTGAATTAAGGTTTGGTTATCATACAAATATTGTCTTTGTATATCAGCATAATTACCTTCTCCAAGCAGCTTATCCTGGGAAATCTCCATACCTCTCATGCTACATTGTTGTTCTATTGTTTTAGAGCCCTCTTTCAACCATAATCTACATTTTGATTGTGCCCAAGCCTCTAGAACAGCTTTAATTAAGTCTTTCCAGTCTGAGAGATAAATCTATAACAAATAGAACATGAGTTTAACATCTGCTTTACAAATGGAGAATGTATACCATATGAGACTATAGGTCTTTAAATCTCCTTAAATATAACATTTCCACTGGAGTCCAATTAGCTTGTACATGCCCTTGAGCAGGTAGTTCCTTTAAGTTTACTTGATAAACTAAGTTTGGTTGTTTGAAAACAGGCTCTCTCTCTGTAACCATATAATTCCACCCTGAAGTAATTTCACCTCTTAATTCTTCTGTCTGGGTTTTTATTTCTCTATGATTCATTTTAACAGATTTCTCTAAAGTCAATCATGAGTTTGTTTACCTTTAAATTCTCCTGTCTGGGTCTGAATTTCTCTATTATTCATTTAAACAAGTTTTTCTAAATCTTTTATCTTGGCACTTAACTTGTTCAACTTTTTAATGATAAAATAAAAATGATCAAATAAATAATATTTGTAATTGATGTTATGTACATCCTATCAAAATTATTTTTCCTCTCATTTAATTGTTTAGTTTTCAGACTGCCTAATGTGTTATCAAACAGAGATCAAGTTCTTTCCATGATAAACATGTTTTCTTTTTTTATGTGGGAAATATAATTCTCTTTTAACTAATTCCACTATTTAAGATATCATATTTGACTTACCATGTCTGTCAATTGTGTAGAACAGTAGATGTCCAAGGGAATTTCAAAGCAGCTACCTAGTGAGGTGGCAGTCTGAGATGAGAATCCAAAGAGAAAGAGCCCATCACCCACCATGAGAAAGAAAGCCAAAGAAACTCTGGCCACATGCTCTGGCCTGAGCAATGCAATATGACCTGAGTCAGGGGCCCTGTAAGCCCACATGTAGTTCTTTAAATGAATTCTTGACACGTTGGAGCACCAATTATAGATGAATTTCTAAATGGTCTTATTAAATCAAAAACACTGAGCCAAATATAGAGGTGAAAGCCTTAGAGAGATCAGGAAAATTCAGAAAGCTACCATCCAACCTTACCTCGCCAGCTTTACAGCTTCCAAATGAGAGCTGGTTCCTTTATATCCATGTCATTATGCCTTGCTGTTCTGGCATCTGATTATTTCACTGTCCAGCTACATCACTTTCTCCTCCTACACAGCTCTGTGACTTTCTGTCTGTCTGTACAGACCTCCAGACCTCCTTGGTTAACTGGTATTGGATTTAAGGCATGTGCCACCATGCCTAGCTCTGTTTCCAGTGTGGCCCTGAACACACAGAGATCCTGCCTGCTAAGTTATAGGATTAAAGATGTTGTTACCGTTGCTTGATTTCTTTGTTTACTTATAATGGCTGGCCTTTTTCCTCTGATCTCCAGGAAGGCTTTATTTATTAAAGTACAAATAAAATACCACCACATTTCAGAACAATTGAAATATCACCACACCTCTTGGCTTTATTCCTCTTCTTGTCACAGTCTTTCTTGGTTCCCTCTTTCTTGGTCCTCCTTTCTTGCCGGTATCTCAAGGCCCAGCCTATTCTGCTGACTGCATTCATTATAATATTTGCTTTTCCTTCTCTGGAATCTGCTTTATGCCCCTGGCTGTATTCTCCATTATGGCTATCAGAAATACCTTCCATTTAACCATGATAGTAAAGAGAATAATGCATTATTTCCCATTTTCACATCCAGATTTAAGTATAAGTGTGTCTTGATGACACACAAGTTGAGGGGACTATGTGGTAGCAGAAAGTATTAACAGGGTCAAATGAACAGGACTTTGCAGTAGAGGAGCATTTATCATAATAAATTACAATGATGTGCATTTCTGTATCAAAGTTTCATAATATAACCCAATATTATATAGACCCACTAAAAATTACAAAAATAAAAGTGAAATACAAGTATAAAATACTGATCAGAAATGTAAAATTACAAAGGTCTTACACCTTAGACTATTTGAATGGGCTTTCAAGTCTCTGTAAATACAATTTTTTAATTTTTTTTGCCCAAGTGAAACAGAATGAAAATTACTTAAAGTGTCCTGTAGTGTTTTAATGCTAAAAATATTACAAGGATTATTTTAAGCTGGGATTCCATGAAGCATTTTGGAATTAGCTGATAATGTATAACAGAGCAGTAATAAAAGAAGCAAATATTTGATGACTCAAGACTCCAAGTTTCAGAGCTGGGGAGATGATTCTGAGATCAAGAGCACTGTCCTGCCCTTATAGAAGACCTGATTTCAGTTCCAAGACACAAAGCAGGCCGCTTACGGCAACAGGTAATTGCAGTTCCATGTGATCCAATGCATTCTTCTGACATCTGAAGGCACTATACATAGAAATATGGACACACACACACACACACACACACACACACACACACACACACACACACTACCTCCACTACTATTACCACTACTAATACTGCTACCATTAGTATCTTGAAAAAAAATCAAACTCCACAATTCAGTAACAGGATTTATTCTGTAACATGCAGTCATTCACTTGTGCAAGGACAGGAAAATAAACCCCAGTCTCCATATATATTTTTTTAAAGTTTTAAGAATTTATTCCCATGGAAATATCCCTGAAGGGAAACCAGCCATTTTTTCCTGGAATACTTTATCAAAGACTTCAGCTTGGGCTACTGTAAAGTGATTCTTCCAGTCCCCCATCATGCCTGGAAAATGTGAAGCAGATACATAGATGGGTTAATGATGATCACATCACTGTTCTCAGTCTTTCCTTCACATACTCTTACCATCTGCTTGACAAGGGACACACAGTTAATAAAGTGGAAGTACCAGTGACTTCCTGTAGAATACATCTTATTCCCTTGAATTAATATACATCAATCTTCTACCTCTGTGGCAATAATGTTTCCCCTTTTCCTATCTCATCGTATCAGCTACACAATCTAATAGATTTCACACTAGCTCTACCTTTTAGATGTTGAGATTATTCCTGCTTTCCCACTACACCTGCTTCCATCACAATGTCCAATCCAACAGAGTTTTTTTTTATCCAAACAGGTTTTAATTATTCCTTCTTAATTTTAGTGTTTACTATAAAAGTTCTACAGAACATGCAAGCAACTCTTAAAAGATCTTTAAAATTATGTTTCATTATTTATGTGTAGGTACATATGAATGCTGGTTCCTGAGGAGCTTTGAGGCACCAGGTCCCCTTGAGCTGGAGAAGCACAATGCTGTGAGGTACATGCCAAACATATTGGTACTTTCATCTGATCTAGGAGACCCAGATACTGACAGCTGAGAACATCCCAGTATTTCTGTTTTCAGTCAGTATAGTGTCTGATTATGCATGAAGAACTATATGATCTTTTTACAATACCTTGGTTTTCATGACACCATTATGGTATGTCTTTAGTTTTGACATTATAAACATCTAATTGTCCAACTTCTTATATTGCATTGTGTGTTCCTTCACCATAGAGTGTCGATGATTTCCATGTACTCACTTATTGTTATTTGGTTTCCTAATTTATGCCACTGTGACCACATTTTCCTATCTTCCCTCCATGAAGACCTCTGCAGACCCTATCCTTGCTGTATTTCATTTCATAACTGTGACACTTTTATGATTTTCCTTTTTGTAAAGATGATTGAAATATGTTTCTAATATATTTGAAAAGTAAAATGTTTCTTTCATTGCCAACGATTTCAATCATAAAATCATATTAGACATATAGTACATGCTCAATATGGAACTGTTGAAAGCATTCATGAATAAGTGAGGAAGGTGCTTGCCTTGTTTCCATTTTGCCGATAAGGAAAAATTAGTCCTTGAGATGTTACCCAGCATGATAGTGATGAAAGTGTACTTGAAGGCCAAAAGACTGACAGTAGAAGTCATAGTTTTCCTTATCATATTGTATTCCTTATGTATTATATAAGGTAACTTTAAATTCCCAGTGGTGTTATCAAAGAAATGTAAAGTATTCATAATTAAATGGTAATTAATTGATTTACTATATTCAAATAATATGCCATTAATTGATATGACTATAAAAGTGTCATCTGTTAAGATGGTAACCTATTGGTATCCATTGCCACTCTCAGCTATGTTATTATCTCCATTCTTAGAACAAGTTTCTTTATTGTTTCCCCCAGCACACTGAGATCCTTGTAAGCCAGAATGGATGCTGAGCTACCAGAATCTCAGTAAATTCAATATGGCTGCCTACTTGGTTTGAATCAGTCCAGATGGAAGAAGTATGTCTTTGCAGGTACACACATGAAGTTGCAAGTTGAATTATGTCAAAATCCCATGCACCTTACAAGCACATATTTCTTTTCTTTTATTCTTTCTAAAACTCTCCTCAAACTCTGGTGTGTTAGGGGACAGGATAACCCTAAATCTTTGTGGCTTAAGTCTTGTTGGAAAGGAACTTCCTCATAGTTCTGGAGGATGCAGGTCTCACAAAAGGTTGTTGTCCAGACCTTCCCTGGCTTTTCATTCTCCTGTAGATAGTAGGCTTATCTCTAGGTCTTCTTCCCTCTATGTTTCAGATTAATGCCTTCTAAGGACATCAGTGAAAATAATTAATGGCTCAAACATTCTATTTAGAAATAATCCACTGTGAAAAAATGAGATCCAAAACCTTTGAAGTTTGTTGGAAGATGTTTCCTTACACATGCCTTCATTGTGATAATGTCTTTATAAAAGTTATGTCAACTATATGGTGTATGAATGGAAATGACCACCTCTCTGATCTCTATTCTTGCAGTATCTAAATATGGAATAATATGACCAAAATTGTTTGTAGAAAATTATTGCTTGAAGCTTAAATTCAGATTCATCCCATCCAGCCAGATGATTGAGTCTCACAGGTAAAGAGTATCTCTTCAGAGTAGCTCTCCAGAACTAAGAAAAGGTTCTGAGAAGAGCAACTAAAGGACAGTGAAAATAGGTGTAGAGAATTCTTCCCACTTCAGGCCATTAAGAGTTAGTAAAGCTTTTTATGCATTATGATTTAGGGAGTTAGGCATCTAATGGCAATTAATTAAATTAACTTTAGAATTAATCTTTGATCTGTTCATACTTTCAAGATTAAAAAAAACAATCTGATGTAGGAACTGAAATTATCAACAATATACTCATGCATTGTATTTTTTCAAATATGTTTCCCAGATATCCATCTCAGCATCCTCTATTATGAAGTTGTGAATCAGGAAGGGGCAAGTAATGTACTTGGTCTCCCCCTTCAATGACCTGGTTTCCAGGGGGATTCATGGCTTATAATGAGTATGAGTACAAGGAAAATAATTTTCCAGAGCAAAAGCTATCTTCAAATGTAAAAGAAATGGATGTCATATATAATCCAATGATAATTAAATTACAAATGACTTATAGAGTCAGATCAAGTTTTTGACAGAACTAACATATAAGATACATAAAAATTATGTTTGGGAAGAGACTTAACTAAAATCCCATTGTGGTTTTATCTTAGAAGTATCTACATGGAAAAGAGGACATGACAATTGTCTTCATGGAATTTTGTACTTAATTCTATTGCATCTGCTCAATTGTGACTCTGACAAAATGTTTACATGTTAGTTTCCATAACATTTCCCTATTAAACAAGCCACTTGATTCCTTTTGGCAATAAAGCCTTTTGTGTATACCTACTGTTTTACCTCTGCCAAATTCTGATTCATTACAGAAAGACAAGAATGGGCAACTTATCTTCTTATGTTGGACCTTCAGTCCTAGTGCAGAGACCTCTGTCTCAACAGAGTCTGGGGCACAGGAGTCTGAGGTAGTTGGTCAACAGCAGTGGATTCTCTACAGGTCTCTCAGCCCATAGTATATAGATGAACATATTCTTGAAGTGACATGTATGCATGCTTGAATCTGAGTCCAAACTTCCACTTGTGAGAATACTAGGAATATTGGATTAAATGCAATCTGCTAACCATTTTTACTTACTCATCTATATGTATACTCCTGATGTCTTTACATTCTAGGACATGATACTTACCAGAGTGGAAGAGGATCGAGGTTCAGCTGAACCATGTGAATTATTGGGAGAAGAAAGTTAAACCCATAACTTTCCACTTCCTTCATCTATGCCTATGTTCTTTACTTGTCCCCAAAGACCTGATATCTGATTCATTCCATCTTCAATGACAAATTCTATCTTAAAAATTATTTGCTTATTAGGTAAAGATGACACTCCAGGTGTGATTCTTAATGAAAAAGTTGATACTTAATTTTGTAGCTATGTAATCACACTCATAATCTTCTCAAACATACAGAGGTAGCACAGACATAGAAAAGATTGATATTCAGATACCTGCAGAGGCAATTCAGAACAAACTGAGTTGCCCTGAGCCTTAAGTAATCCCAATTTAGGTTGGCAAGTGCCATCAGTTTGTAATACAGGTGAATAATTTACTTAGTCTTTATGGGGTCTATTCTCAGTGTGGTGTGGGAAAGCAATCTTAACATGTTCAAAATCTTTTCCATCTGTGAATGGAAGTGATTTCTGTGATTACATCCCATATATGTCTTAGGTTCCATGCATTAAATATTTTTTGTTGGAGTTTTTATGATACAAGGAGCCTTACAAAGCCTCATTGCAACACGTTTACCCTTTTGTTTTCCATTTAGGGTATTGGACACAACCATCTGCAATCCCAAGATGCTCTCTCAGAGCAAATCAAAATTTTCAGAGGTACTGAAGCCCACATCATCACCATGGAATGACTCTCCTATAAGGCCTGTGAGAAACTATGATGTGATAAGCAATGGCTTTTGAAACATTCCCAATTCTTACTTAGAGTCTCATCGGTACAACAAGCCTGTTCTGACTTAATTTAAAGCTCAAAAATTTCTTCACCTTTTCTCAAGAGAACCAAACCATCAGAAGCCATATCTTCAGGCAGGAAACTTATATTGGACATGTTATTTTCTTTCATTGAATGAAAGGAACTGTACTTGAGGACCATATCCAATTCATTTGTCTCTAATTTTTTTCCTAGGAAGTCACAGATCTTCTCTATGGTGCTCTTTGTGTCCTAAAAGAAGAAGAAACAAAATGAAGGTAATCAACAGAAAGCTCTGAGAGAGCAGATATAGAGATGAGGACTATGGATGGAGGATGAAAAGTGGACATAACGAAAGAAATTGTAACATGAGTTGAGAAAACACTGAAAAGGGTTTAGGAAAGAAACAGGCCTTGTAGAGAAGGTAGGAGTTCCACTCAGCATTTTTATATTGAGTGGCTGATCTATGACCCTAAAAGACACAGGCTGCAATTTCTTCCAGGGAGAAAAATATATTTGAGACAGTGTCTCATATAACCAATGCTATTCTCAAATTAACTTCATAGTGGATGTAGTCTTTGAACGTCTGATCCCCCTCCTTCCATTTTGTAGTGTTCTGTTCACAGATGTGCAACAATGCACTTACTAAATTCACTGGGATATTTTTCTCTTGAATGGGGTCTCACTATGAATCCCTGTCTGGTGGGATGGAAGTTGCTCTGGAGACCAGACTGACCTCAGTCTCAAAGAGATCAGATATATATCTACATGTCTTTGTGACCTATGTGCTGGTATTGAAAGTGTGTACCACCATACCAAACCTGCCTTGAGATATTAAAAAAAAGACTTACAGAAGTAATTTTTGGCTGTGAGTCATGGGAATGAAGATAATGTATACAAAATATTTGATAGAGGTTAATGTTTACACCATGTAAAGCTGCATCCTATGGATAAATGAGAATAATATAATTTTACACTTTCATGAGACTGATATCAATAATTATAACTTGGTTGTACTTCTAGAAGATGTTATTTTTTGATGCCTGCCTGGGAAGCATGGAGGCTGATGGCAGATTTTCACCTTTCCCTCAGTTCCTCCAGATCTAATTCCCCAGTCTCATCCCCAATTATGATACAGAACTATAGCAACTCCTCCCACCTAGAGTGGACATCTTCTAACATTCCTCCTCCAACTCATTGTACTATCACAACATCCAACTCCAACAGGCCCTCCTTGGAAAGCCAAAGACCACTCTGGGGAGTAAAGAGGAAAGCTAACTTCAGATCTTCACTTCCCCTTCATTCCTTTCAATCCGATACCCCAGGGAAAACCCTAGCTCTGTAGCAGAACATCTACCTTAGAAACCCACATCTCTAGTGGACCTCCAAGACCCCTCCTTACATCCCAACTCCAATGTATTGATTTGTTCCACACTAAGCTTGATCATGCATTCCCTGGGAACTCACAGACCAAGCTCAGCAGGGAAACAGTTAAGCTAAATGCAGATCTCTATTTGGTACTTCAAGTCCAGTCTCATAGTCTCATGCCCAGCTGTATGTAGAGCACCTACTATAATCTCCTTCCCACAAATGCCCCATCTCATGTGGATAACACAAATCTTAAGCACCAAAGTTCCTTCTACATACTCATTGTTTTGTCCTAGCAAATCCTGAAATCCAGAAGACATTCCCTAAGCACCTACAGGCCACTCTAATCAGGAAAGCAAACAGGTTAAGTGCAGATCTTCATTTTTACCTCAATTCTTCCATGTCCACTCCTCAGTCTCATTCACGGCTTTATGTCAAACTTTCTGCTGTGGCCTGACCTCACTTAGTGGCCACATTGTCAGGTGACTAAATAAGCAGCTCCTGTAGAAAACTCTGCTCTCTTCCCTCCTGTGGAATTTCTTATGAACCCCTTCTAGACCATTCCCATTCCCAATTGTTAGCTTTCAATATCTGGAAACATTTTAACTGGAACTCCTAGTGGCCACATTAATCAGGGTCCCAGAAGAATTTCCTAAATGGCAAAACACACAGCTACCACACTCTTCTAAGTACCAGACAGAGCAACAAAATAAGGAAGGAAGCATGAACCCAATAATGGGAAGACCTGATATCACCACCTAGAAATGTAATTTTCCCAATGCCAGATGTCTAAATGCCAACCTAAAAGCATATTCAATAACACCCAAGACAGTATGTTTTCACTAGAACCCAGTAACCATACTAGAATAGGCTCTGAGTATTCCAACATAGGTGCAGAACAAGAAAATGACCCTAAAATAGCATGTATGGAGATGATAGAGGTCCTTAAAGAGCACAAGAATGAATACCATATACAAATCTATTAAAACACAACAGTAGAAGGAAATGAATAAACCATGAAAAACCTGAAAATAAAAATAGAATCAATCAAGAAAACCCAGATTGAAGAAAGTCTGCAAAAGAAAAACTTAGAAACTCAAACAGGAATCTCAGACGTGAGCTTCATGAACACAATGCAAGAAACAGATGAGAGAATCTCAGGCATTGAAGGCAAAAGAGAAGAAATGGATACATTTGTCAAAGAAAAGGTTAAACCTAAAACATTCCCATCACAAAACATCAAGATATCTAGGACAGTACAAAAAGAACTAGTCTAATAATAAGAATAGAGAAAGACCATGAAAACCCAAGTCAAAGGCATAGAAAATATTTTCAACAAAATCATACAAGAAAATTTCTCTAACCTGAAGGAGATGCCTATCAAAGTAAAAAAGCATGCAGAACACCAATTAGGCTGAGTTGGGAAAGAAAATCCTTACAGTATGTAATAATTATCAAAAACCTAAACAGAGAGGGCAATTATGTATGGATAGTTAAGTGCTAGAATGGTAGGATCAAGTGGGAAGGGTGAAAGGAAAGAGACTTGGAGGAGAGGTTATGGGGAGATACAGCAAAAGTTAAAGGAAATTTGAGAGAATATATGCAACCTAACAGTAGAAACTTCTTCATATATAGGAATGAATGCATACATATGTATATATGTATATATGTATATATATATATATATACACACACACAAATAAGGACTATCTAAATAATATAACCTAATAATGGAGAAGGTGGTGTCTCAAATGCACATCTCTAGTCATAAAAGAATTTTTTTATAACTGAGATTAGTTTACATCTAATTGAGTTGTTGGCCAAAGAGATTACATGACAACCACTGATATCACAGGGTATAGGTTGCACCTCACAAACTGACAGCAAGGCACAATTTCTAAAGACATCAACTTCATAACTCTTTGAACATGTAGATGCTTGGCTGGTGATTATACAGAGTTTCACCTCTACTATCTAGCATCTTTGTAATATGAATGTACTTTGCAAACTATCAAAAGAGAAATGTAAACATGAAGCCAGTCACAAATCCTGTGATCTACAAGGGTGTCTGCTGTGGAACAATCCTTTTCTACATTATGAATATGCATTACTCACAATGGTTAATAAAAAACTGACATGCAGGTAGCTGGGCAGCATGTTAGATGGGAAAGCCAATTTGAGAAGGATGGGAAAAAGGAAGGTGGAGTCAAGAGAGATGCCAGCCATCCATCTAGGAAGTAAGACATGTTAGAGGACAAGGAAAGCCATGAAACACCTGATATTACATAGATTAATGGAAATGGGTTCATTCAAATGTAAGATTGAACTGATAACAAGCCTAAGTTATCAGCCAAGCATTTATAGTTCATATTAAGCCTCTGAGTCCGTTATTTGAGACTAGGCAGTTGGGATGGGAAGTGTCCCTTTACATATGGTATTCCAATGTGTGGCCGAAATTTCCCCATAAAATCTGACAATGCTTAGCACCTTGCCCCCTCACCAAGACTACCATCCCCTATAGCACTAGTGACCAATGGAGCCATTAGCCCACTGTGTACTGATTGGGAACAGGTAAGGCCCCATTGCCTGACTGGGCAGACCAGTTCTAATCACTAGGCCTAGAGGGCAAATTTTTGTGCCTGGACCCTGTTCCTCAGCCAAGGCAGCCCTAGAGACTGGGCAGCAGATTCTATCTCTACACCACTCCCCAAACCAATCATCCCCTGCAGTACCAGTGACCACGAGAACCATAAGCCTGCACTACACCAATTGGGAACAGGTAAGACCCCATCTCCTGACTGCACACCAGGTCTCAAAATCCAAGGACCCAGAGGCACATTCTGTTTCACTCCCCCAGCTATTGGAGCCCCAGGGACTTGGCAGCTGCCTCTTTCCCCACCCTCTCACCAAGACAAACATCCCCAGTGGCTACCAGTGACCACCAGAGTCATAAGCCCATCCTTCACCAACTGGGAAAAGGTAAGGCTCAATCTCCTTACTTGGAAGACCAGTTATCTAACCACTAGGCCCTAGGGGCACATTCTGTGCCCCTCCCCCACCCTTGAGGCAATGTAGTCCAAGAAACTGAGGAGGAGATTCTTCCTCACACCCCATTTGCCATACCCATCATCCCCTGTTGCAACAGTGACCACCAGAGCTATAATAAGCCCAGCTTGCATCAATAGGAAACAGGTAAGGTCCCATCTCTGGACTGTGCAGACCATCTTTCTTTCCCCTAGGCCCCAGGGGAAATTTCATGCCCCTCCCCCAGACACTGGAGCCCCAGGGACCAATGAGCTACATTTCCCCCTGATCTCTTGCCAAGCCAACCATGTCTTGTGGCTTAAGCCATAAGCCCACCATGTACCAATTGGGCATTGCTGCTCCCCGAGACAGCCTAGTAGCCCCAAATGGAGTAAGAGCTGCTCCCTGAGACACAAGTGTCCCCATTAAAACAAGAGTATAAATTGGACCAAAAGAGGCTCCCTAAGACACAGACACTGCTTACATCAAGTGGAGGAAGAGATGAGTAGATGCCAGTGCAAAAACAGAGTCCTCAATGTAAATGCCAACATGGCACCATCAGAACCTATTGGTTCTGTATCAGCAAGACCTGAACATCCCAACACAGAAGAAGTAAGCAACCTTAAAAATGACTTTAAGAACATGATAGAGTTCTTTAAAGAGGAAATGAAAAATTCCCTTAAAGAAACTGAGGAAAAGACAAAAAAAAATGGGAGAACTTAATTAATCCCATAAAGAGAGCCAAGAAAAAGCAATTACACAGGTAAAGGAAAGAGTTCACAATTTGAAAAATGAAATAGAGGAAATACAAAAGACACAAATTGAGGGGATTCTGGAAATAGAAAAATCTGAGTAAATGAACAGAAACCACAGATGCAAGCATAACCAACAAGAGATGGAAGAGAGAAACTCTGGAATTGAAGATATGATAGAGGAAATAGATTCATCAGTCAAAGAGAACACTAAAGCCAACAAATTCATAACAAAAAACACCCAGCAAGTTTGGAACACCATGAAAAGACCAAACGTAAGATTAACAGGGATAGAAGAAGGAAAAGAATACCACTACAAAGGAACAGAAAATATTAAACAAAATCATAGAAGAAACTTTCTCAACTTAATGAAGGAAATGCCTATGAAAATCAAGAAGCTTATAAAATGTGAAACAGACTGGATAAAAAAGTCCATTTGCCAATTAATAATCAAAGCCCCAAACATACAGAAAAAAGAAAAATACAAAGATCTGCAAAGTAAAAACTCCAAGTAACATATAAAGGCACACCCATCAGAATAACACCTGACTTCTCAATGGAAAGTCTAAAAGCCAGAAGGTCCTGGTCAGACATTATACAGACACTAAGAGACCATGGATGCCAATGAGACTATTATATCCAGCAAAACTCTCAATTGCCATAGACAGAGAAAACAAAATCCCAAGATAAAAAGAGATTTAAACAATACCTATACACAATTCCAACCTCACAGAAAGTACCAGAAGGAAAATTCCAACTAAAGAAGTTAGATAACACATGAAAACACAGACAATAGATAATCCCACACCAACCAATACCAAAGAGGGGAAACAAAACACCACCAAAAATAACAGGAAATAGCAGTCACTGGCCATTAATATCTATAATTATCAATGTTCTCAGTTCACCTATAAAAAGTCACAGACAAACAAAATGGATATGGAAACAGGATCCTTCCTTCTGCTGCATACAAGAAACACACCTCAATTTCAAAGACAGACATTACCTCAGAGTAAACTGCTAAGAAAAGATATTCCAGTCAAATGGACTTAAGACACCAGCTGGTGTAGCTATCCTAATATCTATTAAAGTAAACTTCAAATTAAAATCAATCAAAAGAGATAGGGAAGGGCACTACATATTTATCATAGGGAAAATCCATCAAGGTGAAGTCTCATTTCTGAACATTTATGCCCCAAATACAAGAGCATACACATTTGTAAAAGAAACATTACTAAAGTTAAATTGTACATCAGACCTCACACACTAGTAGAAAGAGATTTCAACACCATGCTCTCACCAATGGACAAGTCTGCCAGACAGAAACTTAACAGGTAAACAATGGAACTAACAGATATTAAGACACAAATGGACTTAGTAGATATCTACAGAACATTCCACCCTAACACTAAAGAATATACTTTCTTCTCAGCACTCCATTGAACCTTCTCTAAAATTGACCACATGCTCAGTCACAAAGCAAATGTCAATAGATATACTCAATCACAAAGCAAATATCAATAGATACAAAAAAGTAAAAACCTCCTGTATTTTATGGGACTACAATGATGGCTTAAAGTTAGATCAAAACAACAACAAAAAAACCAGAAAACCTACAATCTAATTGAAATTGAATCATGTACAGCTACATAACCAATGGGTCAAATAGAAGTAAACAAAGAAATCAAAGGTTTCCCAGAATTCAATGAAAATAAAAGTACAACATACCCAAACTTTTGGGATACTATGAAATCACTGTTAAAAGGAAAATTCATAGCACTAAATGCCCATGTAAAGAAGATGTGCAGCATAAATCTTAACAGGTCTTATCAATAAAATCACATGTGAGGCCAGTTATTGGGGTGACTTCTGGAAGATCAGAGAAGCATAACAAGCCACAGCTACCTCACCTCACCAGTTCCTCAGCTGATCCTAGAATTCTCTGTGTCCTCATCCAGAAAGAATCTCAGTTGAACTGTGCTGCTCCAAAGCCTAAAACCTTAACCAGTTAAATGCTTCTAGTTTCTGGCCCTCAAGCCTTATATACCTTTCTGCTTACTACCATCACTCCCTGTGATTAAATACTTGCTTTCTTGGATTACAGGCATGATTCACCATGCTTGGCTGTATCCTTGAACAGATGGATTTCTGCCTCTGGAATGCAAGGATTAAAGGAGTATGTTACCACCGCCTATCCTCATGTTTAATATTCTTACTGTTCTGTCTCTGATCACAGATAAGTTTATTAGGGTGCACAATATTGTGGGGAATACCATCATATTTTCCCTTTTTTGTCTAAAATTTTAAAAAGGTTATAACTAATACAAGAAAAACTATTCAGTAAGTATATACAATATATACAGTCAAGAATTACATTAAAATGTCTAGTCCATTAACATTTGACAGATTCAGACAAAAAAACACCATTATATATATTTTGACAATGTCTAGTCCAGTAACATTTGATAAACTCAGACAAAAATTTCATTACTCATCTGTTTAAAACAAGTAGTCCTTTTTAAAAGTATTTTTCTTTTCATAACAGAGTCAGTAATCTATCTTTTGTCATTTTTATATCTTCCCTTTTTTTTCTTTTTACAGTAGATTCAGTGATCTACCCATTTATCCTATTATTCTTTATCTTTTTTCTCAGAGCAGATTCATAAATACCTCATATCTGTATTATCTTTTTTTAAACAAAAACTCTGAATCTAATCTCCTTGTTCAGCTTTTTTTCTGACCATTAACAATTAACAACTTGTAACCAACAATCATAAACAATGACAATATCCATAAGTCATTAAAGGACTGAAAACCTCCCATCCCACCTCTTAAGAATATGGGCATCATTTTCTTAAAATTACTTCCTGCTTTCTGGGGATGAAGACATCTGTAGGGTAATCCCGAAAAGAAAAATTTTGGGGGTAATTGTCAAGTCCTAAAAGAGTTAGCTATATCATTTGTCTAGTCTCTGTGTAATGGGAAAATGCAGGGATTGTTTCAAGTCCTTTTTTGAGTAGTCCCTCAGGCTGGATCATCTCAGCTAGCCATCTTGAAATAGTCCTGAGCAGTTTATAGTTGAAAGCTGATCTTTCTGTGGTATCAATCAGCTTAATGGCTTTACCATAGTTCATGTGGCATCATCCTTTTGAGGATTTCAAAGTCACTGTTAGGCATGGTCATGGTTCCTTTAGACTTTTTTGAGGGGCTTCCTCTGTGGTTTGGAACAATCACAATCTGATAAATGTCTGTCCCTCAGAACCATGAATCTTTTTCCCAGGAGAGAAAATCTTCACATCTATTTCTCCCCACCATTTGTCTTGCCAAACTTTTTCAAACTGACCTTTGCTGATGCTTTCTTGTAACATGATGTTTCTGGCAATTCTTCTCTGAACAAGCAGCGGTAAACCCTTTGTCCCAGGTAGCAGCATCACCACAGTCACCAACACAATGGGAAGGAGCCTGCCACTTGGAGCAGCAGTCACTGCCTCCACGTTCCCACTGCCTCCATGTTCCCACTGCCACTGTTTGTGTCTGGGCCCTGACCGAAACTTCTCCTTAGCAAGTCTCCTAGTTTGTCCTCAAATTCGAGATCCTCCTGCCTTTGCTTCCTTCAGTAAATCCTACCAGCATGGGCCACCACAACTGAAAGCTCTAGAACAAAAAGAAGCCAACTCACCCTAGAAGAATAAACACCTGGAAATAATCAAATTGAGTGCTGAAATCAATAATATAGAAACAAAGGGAACAATACAAAGAATTAATGAAACAAAGAGGTGGTTCTTTAAGACAAACAACAAGATAGACAAGCCATTATCCAAAGTAACTAAAAGGCAGAGAGGGAGCACCTAAATAAATAAAATCAGAAATAAAAGGGGAGAGATAACAACAGACAATGAGGAAATCCAGAGAATCGTCAGATCATACTTCAAAAAACTGCACTCCATAAAATTGGAAATCTGAAAGAAATGGACAATTTTCTGGATAGGTACCACATAACAAAGTTAAATCTGGACCAGATAAACAATTTAAATAGATCACTAACACCTAAGGGAATGGAAACAGTCATTAAAAGTCTCCCAACCAGAAAAAGCAAAGGACCAGATGGTTTCTGCACAGTATTCTACCAGATTTTCAAAGAAGAGCTAATACCAATACTGTTCAAATTGTTCCACATAATAAAAATTGAAGATACACAATGAATGCTTTTAGTGAGGCTACAGTTACACTGATACTCAAACCACATGAAGATGCAACAAAGAAAGAGAATTACAGACCAATCTCCCTCATGAACATTGATACAAAAATACTCAATAAAATACTGGCAAGCAACACAAGAATACATCAAAATAAGTATCCACCATGACCAAGTAGGCTTCATCCCATAAATGCAAGGTTTGTACAACACATGAAAATGTATCAATGCAATACACTATATAAACAAACTGAAAAAACAAAAACAAAAAACAAAACAAAAAACACATGATCATCTAATTAGATGCTGAAAAAGCCTTTGAAAATACAATACTCTACCATGAGACTAGACCATCAGCGAACCAAGGGGGAGGAGCTATTACCAGCATTCTGTGATCTAAGTTACATAGCAATTTTTTTTTCATGCAGACAGAAAAAGTTATTGAAGTGCAGTTAAGACATATTAAAAAAAGATCCTCCAAACAGATCACAGTGTGTTTAAAAATATGCATAGACTTGAGAGAGAGAGAAACTAATATATATATATATATATACACACACACACACACACACACATATATATATATATATATATAGTTTTAGATAAAAGAATATAGTTTTAAAATAAGTGAATTCCTTAAACAATAAGACACATAAATATGGAAAACACACAAAAAGTCAGGATACTGTATGTTATTGTGTTGTCTTTACATTTTTTTGACTACTCATCAACAAATGATAACTGCTAAGCAATATTTATTATGAAAATTGCTAGATTAAACCATCCTATTGTAAAGACATCTTGATGTCAAAATTTAAGTCAAAAGATATTTTACTTTGGGAAAGAGATTCTGCTTTTATTTCCACAGGAAAAGAGAGGCTCTGGATTTATTTGGGGTTAAGAAAAATCAGGTTTGAACGAGGAAGACCCCCTGAAAAATCTCCAATGGGAAAGGATTACACTGATATTGCAATGTTTGAGAGTGCCTCTGTTGCAGTTCCATCTGAGTTCTGCATCAGAACAACTTCAAGGCTGCTGGCTGAGATGATCTAGCCTCACAGAATACTTTAGTCAGGACTTGAACATAATCCTAAATTTTCTCAGGATCTCCAAAACATTATCAGGACAAAAATCAACCAGAGATAGTCTAGAGAACTACACTCACATTCCCCAAAACATGATTATCATCATTTGTAGGGTTGGCTACAAGTTGTTATACATAATGGTCAGAAAAAGCAAAATATTGAGATTAGATTCACAATCATGTTCAGAAAAGACAAAGGGGGGATATAGAAATGATAGGATAAAATGGTAGACTATTGAATCTACTTTAATCAAAAAACTAGTATTAATCCTACATATTTTAAATTCACATGGATTTTGGTTTATTGATACAAATTTAAAGTTATTTTTGTTATAATGTGTGTGTATTTCAACTCTTGTTTCAGGTATTATGTTTATGTAGCTAATTTTATAATGTAATATATACTTGAGAATTACAAATTAATAGTCTTCTATTATAGCAAACATACAGTCTTGTTAGTTGGGTCTTCTAAAAATACATAGGTATATTTCATATAGATAGGAAATCTTCAAACACTTCAAAGGCCTAAAGATTATGGCATGTAAAATGTTTAAGAATATAGACATTTCTTGACAATGAGACATGTCTGCTCCTGGCAGCAACAATTACTTCAAAGACGATGGTTAGCACCAAAGAAGTTCCATAGGGAGTTTATTTTATGGCAAAAGCTAGACACAGAGGTAAAGTAACTGCCCTTGCCTCAATTGCTGACAGTTACTGTCTAAACTGCATCAGCAGGACGCAAGAATGGCGACTGCTGAACTTTGCCAAGATAGTGTGGGATAGTCTTTCAATATTCTCTGCTTAACAGGAAAGTCTTTCAGATATGTTTGACCTGTATGCCAGAGTT
This sequence comes from Onychomys torridus, assembly GCF_903995425.1. NCBI lineage: Eukaryota > Metazoa > Chordata > Mammalia > Rodentia > Cricetidae > Onychomys > Onychomys torridus. The sequence continues at coordinate 8,154,726 of NC_050443.1, forward strand.
GGATGCCCCAGTGTTACACAGGAAATTTGGTGACTGTCCAGGCAACCTGATGTCCCTACCATTAGGTAACTTTTCACTCTTCTTGGGTCTTTGATGGATTTGAAGACTAAATAGCTATCATTATACTTTTCTTAGTTATAATAGACAGTAAATTAGATACAAATCTTTAAACAAACCAAGATAGATAAGTATTTTCTCCTATTTTGCCTAATATAAATGGATCAGATTCTGTTACTGTAATTATCACTTAATAATGGTTTTAGTTGTATATAGTTTTACTATATTAAGGTGAAAACCATCCTTTTAAATTAGACAAATATGGAAAAATTCTCTGTAAAATCCTTTCTACACTAAGAATATATATTACTCACATTGGTCATCAAACAATTGACAGACCAGTAGCTCAGCAGGAATTTAGGCAGTAAAACCAAATTGAGAATGATGGGAAGAAGGAGAACAGATTCAGGAGAGATGCCAGCCAGTTGATCAGGTAGCAAGACATGTTAGAGGACAGGTAAAGCCACTAGACACCTGGAAGTGCATAGATTAATAGAACTGGGTTAAAAATAATAATTAGCCAGTAATGAGCCTGAGCTATCAGCTGAGCATTTATACTTTACATTCAGCCTCTGAGTTGATTATTTGGGAACAGGTGGTTGGGACAGGAAACTTCCAATTATGTAGTCCTACCTGCAAGATATGCCAGGGCAACCATGCCACAAAGCTCATGTGAGTAACCAACAAATAACTGATTTTACTTAAGGCTTAATCTACAAGATGGAACACATAGCTGACACTGCTTTGTTGACCAGAGACTAGATAGCCCAGGGACCTATGGTAAAACCAAATAATACTGGTCTGAATAATTAGTGACAAAATTATTTCAAAGGGTGTTCTGCTATGCTCACATTAGTGCCTTGTACAGACTTCATCAGAGAAGTTTTCTCCCAAAGCTGTTGAGGAGAAAAATAGAAATCCACAGACAGAGAATATACAGAGTTTGAGATACTTTTGAGCAATCAGCTCTAAATGTTATGTCTCCACATAACCTCTCTCTTCAGAGCTTAGATAACTCTTCAGAAGTAGATGAAAGAGTGTTAAAGCTAGAGAAGAGGGAGGACATTAAGAAAACATGACCATCCACATCAACATAAAAAAAGCTCATATGAACCACAGACTGGAGCAACATGCATAGTGCCACACCCTTCTGCACCAGTCTTCTGCTTATATGTTAGGGCCTACAGTTTAGTGATTTTGTGGTCTTCCTGGACATAAGAGCATGTGAGTCACTGCTTGTGCCTTCTCTTGTACTGTTTTTCTTCTGTTGGTTTTTCTTGTCCAACTTTGAGGTGATAATATTATTTCATCATATTATTTTGTTATATTTATTAAAAGTGAAAATCTAGCCACTAGGGTAAAGGTTAGTTAACAACTGAACTGTCATTAATACCTGCTGGTAGAGGGAAAAATCCACTATCTCCAATGAAGTACCACTAGAGGCTATATCAACCACGCCAGGAAAGTCTTTATGTGAAGGAGTAGTTGAATGTCATGTAATAGACTGCACAATTTTATTATTATTATTATTTTTTATTTGTGTTTGTGTGTGTGTGTGTGTGTGTGTGTGTGTGTGTGTGTGTGTGTGAGTGTGCATGTGCTTTTATTTGGTTGCAGTTCAGTCATTTTTTTGGTTATTTTTTTATTTTGTTTTCTTTCAGGTAAAATTTTCCTTCATTTGGATTTTGTTTGTATTTTCAGAAAGAATTTAAGGTTATGTGGGTAAAGAGGAGGAGAAAATTGGAAAAAAAACTGTGGGAGAGAAAGAATATATGATCAAAATGTATTTAAATTTAAAAATGGTTTTAAATAATAGAACATTTTGTAAGAGAAATAAAAATGAAAAAACAAAGAAGTTACAGCTATCAGTAACCTTCATCATCACCAGAGTCTACTTCTGAAAGGTACATAGTGGCTGTGAGACTGCTTCTTTTCCTCCTTAACCAAATTTTTTGACTATTCTAAGGATGAGCAAGTGTTTTCTCTGACAGACTGCACAATTTTTTTCTTGTTCAGTAAAAAGTATAATTTATATTTTCATCTGTGATATATAAATTATTGTTACCTTTCACTGATAATTTCAAAACTACTTAAACTTTTGAGTTGTTGATCAAATGTGAAGATTTTTGTGCTCATATGCTTGTTATCATTATTATGTGTCCATCAGTAGAGGGAGATTTTTTTAACTAAATGAAAAATATACAAATGAAATTAAAACATAAGCCCAGGACCAGATGGTTTCACTGCAGAGTTCTACCACATCTTCAAAGAAGACTTAATAGCAATACTCTTTAAATTGTTCCACACAATAGAAGCAGAAGGAATATTACCAAACTCCTTCTATGAGGCTACAATTACCCTGATTCTTGAAACTATTTTAATTAATTATCTTTTGAATCAATGTCTCTTTTAGCCAAGGTTGACATCAAACCCACCATACAAACAAGGATAACTTAGAACCCCCCAATCTGACTCTCTCTCTCCTAGTATTAGTTTTAGAGTCATGTGATGCCTTGCTAAGGTATTTTTTTTTTTATTTTTTAAAACAAGAGCTATGCTAGACACTTACACAGTACTTGAACATATTGTTAACTGTACGGCATTTCAATGAAATGAAACCTGTTATGATCAGTCTATTCAGACATATGTCATTACTAAATGTTGAAACATTTTAGATATTCTATACTAAGAGTTTTGAAGTCTCCAGTGTATTCTAGCCCACCATGCGCAACTTTCTGTACTGCAAGGGACAGACAGTTCACAATCATCTCTGACTAGCTGCCTCATGTACATGCCTGGTCATATGGGAGCATCATTCAGTGCTGTTCATATGACTTCAGCACTTGTGATTTCCCAAGATTCACAGATGGATTTCCTGTCTTTGTCCCTCTTCTTGCCTTCAAGGGGAGATGACATACATTTGGGCACAAAAGTGGAGTGATACTGCTTTGCCAATTCCCCACTGACCAATGGGTTATTAGGTGTATCAAATGTGATGCATATTCAAAATGAATAACCCTATAGTACAAGTGTAAGCTATGCCACCCTACCACAGAGTGGAGCAGAGTAAAGAAGTTGTGGTTGACGGACTAGGAGGCTGGAAAGAAAATGCCAGATGCAGCTCGATAAAGAACATAGGGCAATATCTCATTTTTATTGACTCTTCATTGACCTAACAATGACATAGGCATACTGAAGAATGTGAGGTGCTGCATGAGGTGAGATTGTGAGAAGCTTTGTGATTCTTGTAAGAATGACAATTACCTTTTTCATGTCTTCATAGCTTAGTAGCAGGAAGTTGTCCCTTTTTCTCATGGACAGCCAGGCACGGGTGTGCTCAAACCATGATCCATATGCCACTGCATGTAGGGAAAGAGGAAATCATTGATTATAAAGAATGAAAGTAATGTCTGCCTAATATTCATCAATTTTCTGGAAATGGAAGACAGCTTCACTACAAAAAATCAAATTGTATGGTAAATAATGTGACATTTAACACACACACACACAAATTGAGCTGATTAAATAAAGTTCATTAGTAAACTCATCATTTCACAGCTTACCCCTGATACCTCTTAGAGACACCCTCCTGGTGGGCTACAATGAAGGCAGGCATGTTTTGGGGAAAAGCAATAAAAAATACAGTAAACCAGAAGGGTCTTTGCATGGCCATGCTTGGACACATTATCATCATGTCTAAAAATCTATCTTAACCTTTTCACAGGGAGATCCCCTCACCCTGGCATCTACCTTTTATCCTACCTTATTCCACCACTTCTCAATATTGAGTCCTCAGTACCCTAGCCTCCTGAACACAGAACTAGAGACCTTCCAGGAATCTCATTCCACCTTCACCCCAAGCTTCATTTACATTCCTAGGACTACTGTGATGTATTCTCAACAGTCACAGTGTCCTCACTGTTCTTGGTCTAGAGATCACACTACATTTCTCAGCCTCCATTGCACACTTGCATTTTTCACGATTATCTGAAGAACTAACTAAATCAAGTGAAGTTAAAGGTTAAACAAGTGTCAGAGCAGTAGGACATATGAATTCAAAGATTCTAAGATTTGATTGAAAGCCCAGGGTAAATGATCTACAGAGATGTAGTAGAGGGAAGTGAATTGCACAATACATGACAGAATTAAGCCACTTAAAGAGATTGATTGCTGGGATCAGGTGATGGTTAATTAGAAAGCATTTGCCTTGCATGAGTTGAATCCTCAGGAAGCACTCAAAGATGGCAATTCATTAAATTTCTTACCCTATTGCTCCTTCTATGACATGTGAGCTGGAGACAGGAGAATGCCCAGAAACTTGGGACCAGCTAATCTGGCACACACAGTGATGAACAAGAAGAAGGAGACTCTGTCTCAAACAAGGTACAAATTAATGCTCAACAACCTGATATTGTTGTTTGCCTTCCACACTCAACTTTAGCACAAGAAGAGTCACATTCACACATTTGTAAACACACCATCATAAACACACATAACTGTGCACATCCAAAGAAAATGTCAAATCCAAGACAAATGTGTCATACATCTACAGTACTAAACTCAGGAGGTTAAGACAAGAGAAGACCAGAGGTTCAATGTCATTTTCCAGTACACAGAGAATTTGTGGCCAAAATGGGGTACAACAGATTCTGTCTGAAAACAAACAAAAAGCCAAAAGTATTTTAGGGAGAGCACCAAAAAATAAGTTAATGGCATATATGTAGCTGGTAATTAACAGTGGTTCTACCTTGGACGTCATTTTAAAAGATATGTGTTTATTTGGAGGCAGGTATTAAAAAGGATATCTCAATAAGGCTGCCTCTGTCTTGGTATGTAGAACTATGAATTCACTTGAATCCATCCCATGAATGTTGTAATTTTAGGCTTGCACCATACTAATCAGCCTGGATATTTATTATTTTGTTATATTTTAATTGATGTGTATTAAGTGATGAGATCTAATGCCTGTATTCAAAAACAAACAACCACAATATCTGAGTGTTAACAGGGAGTAATGTTTAATTAGCAGACAAGTAAGTACCTGTCTCCTTGTCCTAGAAAAACAGAAAGATACAAAGACAGAGATGGTAAGAATGACATTTTGTATGACAGTGGAAGAAATATTCTCATCAATACCACCAGTTGAGGGAAACCAAAAGAATGAATCAAGGTTGTAGGACATCAATAATAATCACAATTAACAGAATGAAGGGAATAAGTCATCAAGTGTCTAAAGGGGAGAGGGAGGGGGAAAGGGAGAGAGAAGGGGAAGAAGAGAGAGGGGGAGAATGTTATATGTGAATATTCAGAGGATATACAAGACCCTGGAAACTTGTAGTTAATGAAATAATTTTGAAGGCTTATTTTATTCTTTATTTTTGTATATTTTTGTGTGTTTTGTATGAGTATGAGTCCATGTGTTTGTGTATTTGCAGAGATGAGAAGAGTGCAGTTCCCCTGAACTAGAGTTATTGAAAATTGTGAACTACTTGATGTGGGTCCTGAGGAACAAACTCCCGTCCCATAAAGTACCAAGTTCTTTTGAGCACCAAATCATCTCTCCAGCCGCTAATGAAATAATTTTGAAAAGTAAGTTATGAAAATAACTTTATTGCACTATGAATAGTAGAAATAAGCACAAGTGATCTATGTGACAAATAAACAGTAAGTGAAGTAAATAGAGATGCAGCAGGGAATGGTGGCATTGTGAAGTAATAATGGATAAAACAAGAGCTTATCATATAAACCTGATTCCAAACTGTCTCTGTAACACACATAAATTAGAATTAGACAAGTACATCCACAAAATTGTTCTAAGGTTCTCACAAATGTTCTGTAAGAAATGTGTACCCACACAGATACTCATGCACACACACACATACCAGATCACAATAAATAAGATATTTCTAAAGGAAAAAATCATGTGTGAAGTCAAGGAAGAGGTATTGGGACAATCCAATAAGGACAAAGATAATAATAATAATAATAATAATAATAATAATAATAATAATAATAATAATAATAAATAATAATAATAATAATAATAATAATAATAATAATACAAGAGTGGGAATACCAAGATACCTCTGACTCTATGAAAAGAGAAAATCTAAAGTTTATAGGTATAAAAGAACATCTTAAGATGATTTGCTGTAGTTAGGAATAGAGTGATTGTGTTTAGTAGCTTTAGTGTTAACTTAAGACAACCTATAACCACCTTGGAACAGAACTTTAATGAGGAATAATCTAGATTACATTGTCCTATGGGCATGTCTTTCAAAGATTGTGCTGATAGTTCATTGATAATGTATAAGGATGAAGTGCACATTGTGGGAAGCAACATTCCCTACTGTCAGGGTCCAGAAAAGCATAAGGAAAGAGAAAGCTAGCTGTGGGCAAGAAAGCAAAGGTAAGCATATTTATTGTCTCTCTCTGCTCTTGACTGTGAACATAGTGCTTTAACTTCCTGCCAAGCCTTCTCAATCAATCATAAACTGTAACCTGGAGGTGTAAGCAAAACAAATCCTATTCTCTTTAAATTGCGTTTTGTTAGAACAGCTGTCAATTCAGATACAGGCAAAATTTCAGGGACCACATACACAAGACCAGAAAAGAATCTCCCTTTATAATATTATAACTAAACAAAGAAAGTACATTGGAAATTCACAACAAAAGTCTGTCAGAATAACACATTTATTTTTACCTCAGACTTTAAAATGCAGGAAGTACTGGAATGTTACTTCAAGTTATAAAAGACAACTACTGTACCCATCCAAGCTGCTTGTCATAACTCAAGGAGAAATAAAATGTTTCATGCTAAAATTATGCAAAATGAATTTATAACCATCAACACAGCTCTACAAAATATATTTATAGGAGCCTTTCAGACTGAAGAGGAAAACAGATGTATCCATAAGAATACAACAAGCATAAGATTACTTTACCAGTCAACTTGACCCATCCTAGAATTAACTGAGCAAGTGTCAGTTAAGATATTGTCCCTATCAGATTGTCCTGTGACCAGCGGTTTGAGTTGTTGTCTTCAACATTGATTGATGTGTTAGATCCCACAGCATAGGTAGCTGGTTCTGGGATATCTGAAGAATCTAACCTAGCCTGAAACACTGAATGATTCTAGAGTTCCTTCTGCAAGCAGATCAGTAAAATGGTTCCTTCTTCAGTTCCTTCTGGAGATACTGACCTGAAACCTCCCATAGAAAGACTCTGACATGAAAGTGGAAGCCAGATAAATAAATATTTTCTTTCCCCACATTGATTATGACAAGTGGATTTTGCCATAGAAACTATAAAGCAAACTAGAACAACAGTTAAACAAGAAAACAGCTTGAGACCCTTGAAAAAATCATCAAAATGATAGTAATCAATAGGCACCTTTCACTAGTCACTGAATATTAATGTCAATTACCAATGAAAAAACAGTCTAGAAGATTGGAATAAAAAAGTAGGAAGTGTATATTTGTTGTACTCTGCCATAAAAGGCAGATATAACCTTATAGTGAAGTGATGAAAAAAAGGTGTTCAGGGCAAATGGAACTAGAAAACAACCACATGTTGCTGATCTAATATGACAAAATTGACTTGAAACTAAATCTTGTGAGAAATGATAATTATTACTTTCTACTGGTAATGGAAGAGTTCATGGAGAGAACTTTACAATTACACATATATGTGCTCCCAGTTCTATACAGAAAATACTATTAGATGTAAAACCACAGATTATTACCAGATGTCATAGTAGTTTCACTCCCAACAATTAACCCTTCATCCCAATATAGAGTAAACAGAATTAAATGACGTCACAGGTAAAATTGCCTTAAAAATCCACAGAATATTGTATCCAAATACTGCAGAATACTCCTTGTTCTCATCAGCCCATGAAACTTTCTCTAAAATAGATCATATATTAGAACACAAAGAATGTCTGAGCAAATATGGGGAAACTGAAATATTTCTTTATATTCTACCTGACACCAATGAGATAACTACATGCAAAAAAAGAGGAACTCCAGAAGGTAAACAAACTCATGGACATCAAACAACTCACAAAGTAATTATGAATGATTTCTTGAAGAAATGAAGAGTAGAAAGATTCCTTCAATAAAATGAAAAAGAAAGCCCAACATCCTTTAATTTGTGAGATACAATGTATACAGTTCTAAGAGAGATGTTTAAAGGTCAGTCTTCTTGTAATACGAAATCAAAGAGATGTCCAATAATTTAGTTAATGATTCACCTTAGGGCTGTAGGAAAGGAACAAGTTAAACACCAAAATCATTAGCTGGAAAGAAAACCCTGACATTAATGAAATCAGTAAAACAAAAACAGCTCAACAAGAAAACAAACTACAGAGTTAATGAAATAGATTTGGTTCTTTTACTACATAAACAGTATTGACAAACTTTATACTAACCAAAAGGAAGAATGAATGCCAAAGCTAATACAGTAAGACGTAAAATTGGAGTCACTATGGCAAGCTCCAGTGAAATTCAGAAAATCTTTAGGGTTTACCTTAAGAACATTCCACTAAACTGGAAAACCTAAAATATGGATGAATTTCTACATAGATTAAAAACTACCAAAATTAAATTAAGATGACATTTCGAACAAATAAACAAGTAGGGATGGGGAGAAGGCTGAGCAGTTAAAAACATTCCCTGTTCTTTTAGATAAGCAGGACTCAATTTCTACTACCTACACTGCATTCTTCCAGCCCCTTTGGGCCCCAGACACGTATTCAACAAACACATACATGCAAGAAAATAATTCTATAAATAAAATAAAATGAACCTTAAAAGTAATCAGAACAGGACCTACCCCTTGCCTGCCACATCTGGTGCAGGGAAAAGCAGAGCAAAGAGCAGTGACAAATAACTCAGCAACCACAGAGGCCCAGACCTGGGCCTTTGAGTTGGTTCAGCTCAACATTTACCAAATCTATGAGCTGCTGGAGAAGGTGGAAAGGGCCGGTTCTGCAGAAGCTTAGCCACAGGATCTCCATGACTCTGAGCAACAGTAGGATATCTGAGCAGAGTCTGGAGGAATTAATATTGATGGTGTAGCAGAAGCCAGAGGCTCTGAACCAGACCAACAGTTTATTGCAATGAACATTTGCAAGTAAAGCTGTCTGGGAAAAAGGTATACTGCATGACACAGCTCAGCTCCCTATGCCATTATGATGAACAAATACATGATACCAAAGAAGACTGCCATAGATAGAGCATGTCATTGTCCAGAGTGGTTGGCAAGATAGTTTGAAGTTTTTTTTTAACTTTTCTTTTCAATATAAATGCATTTGTGTACTTATTTTACTTTTCAGCCATAGTTTCCCCCTCTCTCCTCTCCTCCCAGTACCTCCCCCAGTAAAACCCCACTCTGTTCCCACACTTCAACTTCCTCCTCCTCCATTTCTGTTTAGGAAAGGGCAGTTCTTTCATGATTATCAACATGACATATCAAGCTGCAGTAAGACTAAGTACTTCACCATGTATTAAAGATGAGCACGATGACACAACATGTGGGGTAGGGTTCCAAAAGCCAGTAAAAGAATTGGAATTAGCACCTGTTCTCACTGTTTGGAGTCTTACAAAAGCACCAAGCTACAAAACTATAACACATATACAGAGGGTCAAGATAAGTCCCATGTAGGCACCCTGGTTGGCCTTTCGGACTCTGTGAGCCTTTATAAGCCCAGGTTGAGGCTTTGAGTATTCTTGTGGTGTCCTTGATCCTTGTGGCTCCAACAATTCTTTCTCCTGCTCTTTTGCAGGATTCACTGAATTCCACCTAATATTTGCCTGTTGATCTGCATCTGTTTCCATCAGTTGCTGGATGAAGTCTCTCTGATGACGATTTGGCTAGTTACCAATCTGGTCACAGGAGATGGACAGTTCAGACTACATATCAGCTATTGTTAGGAGTCTAAGTTCAAATCTTCCTTGGAGATTCTTGGCAATGTTTTTACCTGACCCTGAAATGTACCCCTTTCCAGAAGTCTCTTTCAGAATTTTCCCCATTCATCCCCTCTCTCAACCTGATTGCTCATGTTCTCATGCCAACCTGCCCTCAGTTCCACTATCAAACTCTTTCCTTTTTCTTTTCTGAGTGTCCCCACCATGAATCCTCCTTGTTACCTAGTCTCTCTGTGTCTGTGGATCATAGCACTATTATCCTTCATTTTTCAGCTAATATCCACATATAATTGTCTTTCTCTGTCTGGTTTACCTTACTCAGGATGATTTTTTTCTCTAGTTCCATCCATTTGCTTTCAGATTTCCTGGTGTCCTTGTTTTAAGCAGCTGAGTAATAATCTATGTTTTCTTTATGCATTCCTTGGTTGAGAGACATCTGGGATTCCAGGTTCTGTCTATTACAAATAACGTTGTTATGAACATAGTTGAGCAAATATCCATATTGTAGGATTGAACATTCTTTGGGCATGTGCTCAAGAGTGGTGTTGTTGGGTCTTGGGATAGATTGATTCCCAGTTTTCTGAGAAACCTCCACATTGACTTTGAAAGTATGCACAATACCTCCTCTTCATCATGAACTGTTAGTTGTATTTTTTATATTAGCCATTCTGAAATGTTAAGGTGGAATCTGAGAGTCATTTCCATGCTGGATAAGGATGTTGAACAAATTCTAAGGGTTTTTTTTTTGCCATTTTGGTTTTCTCTGTGGAAAATTCTCTATTTAAATCTATTTATAAATTGGATTGTTCAGCTTGTTGATGTCTCATTTTTGAGTTCTTTATATATTTTGAATATTAAACCTAATTCAGATGCACAGTTGATGAAAACCTTTTTCCAATCTATGAGGCTACAATTTTGTCCATATTGATGGTGTTCTTTGTTTTAGAGAAGATATTCTATAAAGCAAAGATCCAGTTTATTAATTGTTGTTCTTAGTCCCTGTGCTATCAGTGTTCTATTCAGGAAGAGTTGTCTCCTGTGCCAATGCTGTTCCCCATTTTGTCTTCTATCAAATTCAGGGCATCTGGATTTATTTCGAGGTCTATGATCCACTTGGACTTGAATTTTGTGTGGGATGATAGCTATGGATCTATTTGCATTCTTCTACTTGCTGACATCGAGTTAGACCAGCACCATTTGTTGAAGATGCTTCCTTTTTTTCCCCTTTGTCTATATTTGGCTTCTTTGTTGAAGATCGGTTGTATGTCAGTGTCTGGATTTATGTCTTTGTCTTTGGTTCAATTACTCTAATCCATCTTTCTCTTTTTAAGCCAATACTTTTTACAATTATAGCAGTGTAGTAGAGCTTGAACCCAGGAATGGTGATAGCTCAGGTCATTCTTTTATTTTACAGTACTGTTTTAGCTATCCATGATTTTTTTTTGTTTTACCATATGAAATTGAGTATTGTTCTTTCAAGTTTTGTAAACAATTGTTTTGAAATTTTAATGGAAATTATGTGGAATCTGTAGCCTTCTTTTGGTTACTATGTTTATCCTACAGATCCATGAGCATAGGAGAACTTTCCCTCTCCTGATATCTTATTCAGTAAAGAACCATACTCAACTTGTCTTTTTTAAAAAAAAATCTTATTTTTTATTTTCTTTATGGGGTGGAAGTTACAGGGGTTGAGAGCAGGTATGGAAGACCTGGGAAATGAGCAGGATTGGGGTACACAATGGTAAATTAAAAAAAATCAATGTAAAATTATGTTATACAAATAATCAGGCCTGTAATAATCAATGAGTTAGCAGAAGTACATAAAACAATCTCTAAAGTGAAAAAAAGTACAGATGAATTATCTCAGATCTTCAGAGAACTTGACCAAAGCTTGTTGAACTGTTCCATAAATGAATGAAAAGAAGGCACACCACCATATTACCTTTATAAAGTATCATCTTGATACTAAAAACAGACAAATATTCAATGAAAAAGAAAAGTATAGACTAAGATCCTTGAAGAACATAGATGCAAAACTTTTCAACAAGATACTTTCTAACCAAGATCAGGAATATACCAAAGAGTATTTAAATGGGACAACAGGTAACGTTAATTGATTTCAAACCTGTTGACCTAAATCCACATTTATAAATATAACTCTTCTACTCTTCACCTGCATACTTGGTTTCACATGTACACACACACATACACACACACACAAACACACACATTTTATATATACATATATATATATATAATATTTGTATATGAATATGTTACATGTATATATGTATGTGTATGCATATGTATATATATATTTTGTGGTAAGGAAGTATTCTTTATTTTTCTTTATTATTATGTGTTTTTAAAATTTATACATCAGTCATGGGTTCTCCTGTCCTCACCTCTCCTGCCCCGAACCCTCCTTCCCCCCAGCCCCTCCCCTCCATTCCTATGTCCTCCAGGATCAAGGCATGCCTGGGGATTCATTTAAACCTGGTGGATTCAGTACAGGCAGGTCCTGTCACCTCCTTCCAGACTGAGCAAAGTGACCCTGTGTAAGCCCAAGGTTCCAAACAGCCAGCTCATGCACTAAGGACAGATCCTGGTCCCACAGACTGGGTGCCTCCCAGGCAGATCAAGCTATTCAATTGTCTCACTCATCCAGAGGGCCTGATCCAGCTGGGGGCTCCACAGCCTTGCGTTCATAATTCATGTGCTTCCATTCGATTGGCTATTTGAACCTGTGCTTTTTGCAATCTTGGATTCAACAATTCACGCTCTTGCAGACCCTCCTCTTTCTCAATAGTTGGACACCTGGAGCTCCACCTGGGGCCTAGCTGAGGATCTCTGCATCCACTTCCATCAGTTATTGGATGAGAGTTCCAAGACGACTGTTAGGGTGTTTAGTCACCTGATCACCAGACTAGGTCAGATCAGGCTTTCTCTCGACCATTGCCAGCAGACTAAAGAGGATATATCATTGTGGATTTCTGTGGACCTCTTGAGCACTCTGCCTATTCCTGTTCTCATGTGGTCTTCATTTATCGTGGTCTGTTATTCCTCGTTCTCCCTTTCTGTTCTTGATCAAGCTTGGATCTCCTGCTCCCCTAAGCTTTCTTTCCCTCAAATCTTGCCCTTCATTACTCCCACTGTTGTTGAGGTTGTTCATGTAGATCTCATCCATTTCTCTGTCATTGGGTGATCCTTGGGTCTTTCCTAGGGTCCCATTGTCTAGGTAGCCACCCTGGAGTTGTGTAGCAGTCTAGTCATCTTTGTTTTACATCTAGTATCCTCCTATGAGTGAATACATACCATATTTGTCCTTCGGAGTCTGGGTTACCTCACTCAAGATGATTTTTTCTAGATCTATTCATTTGCCTGCAAACCTCATGATGTCATTGTTTTCCTATGCTGAGTAGTACTCCATTCTGTATATGTACCATATTTTCTTTATCCAGTCTTCAGTAGTAGGGTATCTAGGATGTTTCCAGGTTCTGGCTATTACAAACAAAGCTGATACGAACATAGCTGAGCAAATGCCCTTGTGGTATGATTGAGCATTCCTAGGGCATATGCCCAAGAGTGCTACAGCTGGGTCCTGGGGGAGATGGATTCCCATTTTTCTAAGGAAGCACCATATTGATTTCCAAAGTGGCTGTACAAGCTTGCATTCCAACCATCAGAGGAGGAGAGTTCCCCTTGCTCCACATCCTCTCCAGCATAAGCTGTCCTCTGTGCTTTTGATCTTAGCCATTCTGACAGGTATAAGGTAGTATCTCAGTGTCATTTTGATTTGCATTTCCCAGAAAATTAGGGACGTTGGGCAATTCCTTAAATGTCTTTCAGCCATTTGAACTACCTTTGTTGAGAATTCTCTGTTTAGTTCTATAGCCCATTTCTTAATTGGACTGTTGGGAATTTTGATGTCTAATTTCTTGAGTTCTTTATATATTTTGGATATCAGCCTTCTGTCAGATGTTGGGTTTGTGAAGACATTTTCCTATTCTGTTGGCTATAGCTTTGTCTTGTTGACCATGTCCTTTGCTCTACAAAAGCTTCACAGTTTCAACAGGTGCCATTGATTGATTGTTTCTCTCAGTGTCTGTGTTACTGGTGTGATATTTAGAAAGTGATCTCTGGTGCCAATGCATTCAAGAGTACTTCCTACTTTCTCTACTATCAGGTTAAGAGTAACTGGATTTATGTTGAGGTCTTTGATCCACTGGGATTTAAGTTTTGTGCAAGGTGACAGATATGGATCTATTTGTAGCCTTCTACACATTGACATCCAGTTATGCCAGCACCATTTGTTGAAGATGCTTTCTTTTTTTCATTGTACATTTTTGGCTTCTTTGTCAAAAACTATACATACATACATACGTGTGCGGGCTAATGTCAGGGTCTTCAATTCCATTGGTCCACATGTCTGTTTTTATGCCAGTACCAAGCTGTTTTTTATTACAGTAGCTCTTTAGTAGAGCTTGAAGTCAGGGATTGTGATGCCTCCAGAGGTTGTTTTATTGTACAGTATTCTTTTGGCTATCCTGGGTTTTTTGTTTTTCCATATGAAGTTGAGTATTACTCTTTCCAGATCTGTGAAGAATTGTGTTGGAAATTTGAAAGGAATTGTGTTGAATCTGTAGATTGCTTTTGGTAAGATCACCATTTTTATTATGTTAATCCTGCCTATCCATGAGCATGGGAGATCTTTCCATTTTCTGACATCTTCTTCAAATTCTTTTTTCAGGGACCAAAGTTCTTGTCATATAGGTCCTTTACATGCTTAGTTGGTGCAACCCCAAGGTATTTTATATCATTTGTGGCTATTGTAAAGGGTGATGTGTCTCTGATTTCCTTCTCAGCCTGTTTGTCTATTGTATATAGGAGGGCTACTGATTTTTTGAGTTGATCTTGTATCCTGCAATGTTGCTGAAGGTTTTTATTAGCTGTATCAGTTCCTTGGTTGAATTTTTGGGGTCACTCATGTATACTAACATATCATCTGCAAATAGGGAATGCTTGACTTCTTCCTTTCCAATTTTTATCCCCTTAATCTCTTTATATTGTCTTATAGCTCTGGCTAGAACTTCAAGTACTATCTTGAATAAAAAGTGGGAGAGGGGACAGCCTTGCCTTGTTCATGATTTTAGTGGTATTGCTTTGAGTTTCTCTCCATTTAATTTGATGTTGGCTGTTGGCTTGCTGTAGATTGCCTTTATTATGTTTAGGTATGCTCCCTGTATTCCTGATCACTCCAAGACCTTTATGATGAAGGGGTGTTGGATTTTGTCAAATGCCTTTTCTGTATCTAGTGAGATGATCATGTGGTTTTTTTCCTTTAAGTTTGTTTATATGGTGTATTACATTGATGGACTTTCGTATGTTGAAGCACCCTTGCATCCCTGTGATGAAGCCTACTTGATCATGTTGGATAATTATTTTGATGTGTACTTGGAGTCTCTTTGTCAGAATTTTATTGAGTATTTTTGCATCAATGTTCATGAGGGAGATCGGTCTGTAGTTCACTTTCTTTGTTGCATTTTTGTTTGGTTTAGGAATCAGGGTAATTGTGACCTCATAGAAGGAGTTTGGTAATATACCTTCTGCATCTATTGTGTGGAATAAGTTAAAGAGTATTGGTATTAAATCTTCTTTGACGATCTGGTAGAGTTCTGCACTGAAACCATCTTGTCCAGGGCTTTTTCTGGTTGGGAGATTTTAATGACTGGTTCTATTTCCTTAGGTGTTATTGGACTATTTATTAAATGGTTTATTTGGTCTTGATTTAACTTAGGTATGTGGTACCTATCCAGAAAATTATCCATTTCTTTTATATTTTCCAGTTTTGTGGAGTAGAGGTTTTTGAAGTATGACCCGATGATTCTCTGGATTTCCTTACTGTCTGTTGTTATTTCCCCCTTTTCATTCCTGATTTTGTTAATTTGGATGCTCTCTCTCTGTCTTTTGGTTAGTTTGGATAAGGGCTTGTCTATCTTGTTGATCTTCTCAAAGAACCAACTTTTTGTTTCATTAATTCTTTGTATTGTTCTTTTTATTTCTATTTTATTGATTTCAGCTCTCAATTTGATAATTTCCTGGCATCTGTTCCTCCTGAGAGACTTTGTTTCTTCCTGTTCAAGGGCTTTCAGGTGTGCTGTCAAGTCACTAGCGTGAGATTTCTCTAGCCTCTTTATGTGGGCATTTAGTGCTATGAATTTCCCTCTTAGCACTGCTTTCACAGTATCCCATAAGTTTGGGTATGTGATATATTCATTTTCATTGATCTCTAGGAAGTCTTTAATTTCTTTCTTTATTTCTTCCTTAACCCATTGGTGATTCAGTTGAGCATTATTCAGTTTCCATGAGATTGTAGGATTTCTGTAGTTTTTTCTGTTGTTGAAATCTAACTTTAAGCCATGGTGGTCTGATTGAACCCAGGAGGTTATTCCAATTGTTTTGTATTTGTTGAGAGTTGCTTTGTGGCAAACTATGTGGTTGATTTTAAAGAAGGTTCCATGGGGTGCTAAGAAGAAGGTATATTCTTTTTTGTTTGGGTGGAATGTTCTATAGATATGGATTAAGTCCATTTGAGCCATAACATCAGTTAAGTCCATTATGTCTCTATTAAATTTCAATTTGGCAGATCTGTCCAGAGGTGAAAGTGGTGTGTTGAAGTCTCCCACTATTAATATGTGGAGTTTTATATGTGATTTAAGCTTTAGTAATGTTTCTTTTACGTATGTGCGTGCCCTTGTGTTTGAAGCATAAATGTTCAGAATTGAAACTTCATCTTGGTGGATCTTTCCTGTGATGAGTATGTAATATCCTTCATCATCTCTTTTGATTGATTTTAGTTTGAAGTCTATTTTGCTGGATATTAGGATGGCTACATCAGCTTGCTTCTTAAGACCATTTGATTTGAAAATCTTTTCCCAGCCATTTATTCTCAGGAGGTGTCTGTCTTTGAATTTGAGGTTTGTTTCTTTTATGCAGCAGAAAGATGGGTCCTGTTTTTGTATCCATTCTGTAGTCTGTGTCTTTTTATTGGTGAATTAAGTGCATTGATATTAAGGGATATTAATGACCAGTGATTGTTCGTTCCTGTTGTCATTTTTATTTTTTTGGTGGTAGTGTGTGTGTACTTCTTCTTTTGGGTTTACTGCTGTGATGTTATCTATTACCTGTGTTTTCATGGGTGTATCTGCCTTCCTTAGGTTGGAAATTTCCTTCTAGTCCTTTCTGTAGGGCTGAGTTTGTGGATAAGTACTGTTTAAATCTGGTTTTGTCTTGGAAGTTCTTGTTCACTCCATCTATGATGATTGAAAGTTTTGCTGGGTATATTAGTCTAGGCTGGCATCCATGGTCTCTTAGTGCCTGCATTATATCTGTCTAGGTCCTTCTGGCTTTCAAAGTCTCCATTGAGAAATCATGTGTTATTCTGATGGGTTTGCCTTTATAAGTCACTTGGCCTTTCTCCTTTGCTGCCCTTAATATTCTTTCTTTATTCTCTACATTTAGTTGTTTAATTATTATATGGCAAGGGGACTTTTTTTTGGTTGTCTATTCTGTTTGGTGTTCTATAGGCTTCTTGTATCTTCATAGACATTGCCTTCTTTAAGTTGGGAAAGTTTTCTTCTATGATCTTGTTAAATATATTTTCTGTGCCTTTGAGTTGGTATTCTTCTCCTTCCTCTATCCCTATTATTTGTAGGTTTGGTCTTTTCATGGTGTCCCAAATTTCTTTGACATTTTGGGTCATGACTTTGTTGGTTTTAGTGTTTTCTTTGACTGATGAATATATTTCTTCTACTGTATCTTCAACACCAGAGATCCTCTCTTCCATCTCTTGCATTCTGTTGGTTATACTTGTCTCTGAAGTTCCTGTTCGTTTACTCAGATTTTCTATTTCCAACATTACTTTTGCTAGTGTCTTCTTCAGTTTTTTTTATTTCCCTCTTCTGTTCTTGGTTTGTCTCCCTTGCTTTTTCATGATTTTCATTCAAGGATTTATTGTTTTCTTCTACTTTAATTGTCCTTTCCTCTAGTTTTTTATAGTGTTCTTCCCATTCTTTGTTTGTCTGTTTCTCTACTTTATTTTTGATTTCTTCTATATAAGGCTCTAGCCTCTTCATGATGTTACTTATAAGGTTGTTTTCTTCTTCTTCTTCTTCTTCTTCTTCTTCTTCTTCTTCTTCTTCTTCTTCTTCTTCTTCTTCTTCTTCTTCCATTCCATGATGTTCAGGTCTAGCTGTTGGAGAATGGCTAGGTTCTGGTGATGCTGTAATGCCCTTTATTTTGTTGTATGTACTTCTGCCTTGACATCTGCCCATCTCCTCTTGTGTTCGTCCTTATTCTTATCAGTGTACTTGGTCCAGAGAGAGTTGAGAGATTTAGGAAGCCTCTCTCTGGTCCAGATGGAAGCTCTGGGCCAGATGGGAGCGCTGGTCCAGATTAGAGTGCTGGCCAGATAGGAGCTAGGGAGCTGGACTCTGAGTCTTGGTAAGTCCCTGGGGTCTCTTTATTTTGTCCAGATTGGAGCTCCTCTTGTCCAGATGGGAGTTCCTCTGGTGTCTGGTCCAGATGGGAGTTCCATGGCAGGATAGAAGCTTGGGGCTGGTCTCTGATTCTCAGGAAGTGGCTGGGGTCTGCAGCAGATGGGTGTGGGGGTAGGGTGTGGAGACTGCAGAGTCTGCCTGCAGTCTTGAAAAAAGGGGGGCCTTCCCCCAGGGCCTGCTGATTGGCAGGAAACTGGGGCCAAGTTGGTCAGGTCCTCCTGGAGTGGTCTGTGTCCAGAGGTGGGACCCAGGCACAGTTGCCTCTCTCACTATAACCCAGGCACTCACCTCTGGTCCAGATGGGAGTTCCAGGCTGGATGGAATCTGGGGGCTGGTCCTTGAGTCTCAGGAAGTGGCTGGGGTCTTGGACAAATGGGTGTGGAGGCAGTGTGTGGAGACTGCAGTGTCTGCCTGCAGTCTTGGAAAAGGGGAGCCTTCCCACATGGCCCACCGATTGGCAGGAAACTGGGGCCAATTTCATCAAGTCCTCCCAGAGTGGCC
Source organism: Onychomys torridus (assembly GCF_903995425.1). Lineage (NCBI taxonomy): Eukaryota > Metazoa > Chordata > Mammalia > Rodentia > Cricetidae > Onychomys > Onychomys torridus. Next base: position 8,173,771 of record NC_050443.1, read on the forward strand.
TGTGTCCAAGGGTGGGACCCTGGCGCAGTTGCCTCTCTGACTATAACCCAGGCACACACCTCTGGTCCAGATGGGAGTTCTGTGGCAGATGGAAGCTGGGAGCTGGACTCTGAGTCTCAGGAAGTGGCTGGGGTCTCTGGCAATTTGGTGTGGGTGCAGGGTGTGGAGACTACACTTGCCTCTCATATATATATTGGTTTTTCGAGACAGGGTTTCTCCGTGTAGCTTTGCACCTTTCTTGGAACTCACTTGGTAGCCCAGGCTGCCCTCAAACTCACAGAGATCCTCCTGGCTCTGCCTCCTGAGTGCTGAGATTAAAGGCATGCGCAAACACTGCCCAGCACATATGTATATTTTAACAACCATTTACCCTAATCAAGTTAAGTTTATTCCAGAGAGGCAATTCAGGGCTAGTTCAATATACAAATATCAATAAATATAAATTAAATAGTTTGAATGGACTCAAGAACAGGAAACACACTGGAATCTGTGTAGACAGAGAAAAATTTTTTTAAATAAATTACATATTCTTCAGGACTAAAGTCTTGAAGAATTTGGAATAGAAGAAAAATATTTCAACATAATATTTGCCTTTTGAGTATAGGCAATATAGTTGAAAATATAGTTAATATTCCACTACATAATGGGAAATTCAATGCATTTCCAGTAAAAACTGGAAGAATACAAGCATATATACTTCTCCCACTATTTTTCAATGTAGTACCAAAATCTATGCTAGAAGAAAAATAAAAAAGCAGCAAACAAAAGGGATACAAGTAAGAAAAGAAGTCAAAGCACCTTTATTTTCAGATGATACAATTCTATCAATAAGAGAACTGAAAACTTTTACCAGAAAACATTAGAACTGATAAAGACTTCTATAAGATTGACTGGGTACAAAATTGTCATACAAACATCAAAAGCTTTCCTATATACCAATGGCAAATAAACTGAGAACTAAATCATTGGAATAAGTTTGTTCACGATTGCCTCAAGAAAATACATCAGAATAAATCTAATCATGGGTGCTGGCTTGAAAATGATATCCCCTATAATTTTTACACATTTGAATACTTGTTTACCTGTTGCTTGATGTTTTGAGAGGATTAGGGGGTGTGAACTTGCTGGAGGAAATATGTCACTGGGTAGGATTTAAGTTTTCAAAAGAGTGGCACCATTACAACTGTACTGTGGTTTCTTTTTGTGAACTGAGATGTGAAATCTCAGGTGCTACTGCATGGCCATGCCTTTCCTTCTGGTGCCATGCTTTCTGTCATAGTGATGATGGAGTCTTACCTCTCTAGAACAATAAGTTCCAAACAAACCATTCCTTCTGTAAGTAGGCAGGTTAATGATGTCTTTTTCTCTCCTTTTTAAAAAATTTATTATATTTGTGTTTTAATTTTACACATCAGCCATGGGTTCCCCTGTCCTTCTTTCTCCCAACCCCACACCCTCCTTCCCCCAGTCCCTCCCCTCTATTCCCATCTCCTCCAGGGCCAAGACTCCCCTGGGGATTCATTTAAACTTGGTAGATTCAGTATAGGCAGGTCCAGTCCCTCCTTCCAGGCTGAGCAAAGTGTCCCTATGTAAGCCCAAGGTTCCAATCAGCCAGCTCATGCACTAAGGACAGGTCCTGGTCCCACTGCCTGGGTGTCCCCCAAACACTTCAAGCTATTCAATTGTCTCACTTATCCAGAGGGCCTGATCCAGCTGGTTGCTCCACAGCCCCTGGCTCATAATTCATGTGCTTGATTCATTTGGCTACTTGTCCCTGTGCTTTTTCTAATCTTGGTCTCAACAATTCACACTTTCATAGTCCCTCCTCTTTCTGGATAATTGGAATCCTGGAGCTCCACCTGGGGCCCAGCAGAGGATCTCTGCATCCACTTCCATCAGTTATTGGAGAAGACTTCCAGCATGAACATTAGGGTGTTTGGCCATCTGATCACTAGACCAGGTCTGAGCAGGCTTTCTCTTGACCATTGCCAGCAGTCTACAGAGGATGTATCATTGTGGATTTCTGTGGACCTCTGTAGAACTCTGCCTTTTCTTGTTCTCATGTGGTCATCATTTATCATGGTCTGTTATTCCTTGTTCTCCCTTTCTGTTCTTGTTCCTGCTGGGATCTCCTGCTCCCCTAAGCTCTCTTTCCCTCAAATCTTGCCCTTCATTACTCCCACTGTCGTCCAGGTTGTTCATGTAGATCTCGTCCATTTCTCTGTCACTGGGCTATCCCTGTGTCTTTCCTAGGGTCCCATTTTCTAGGTAACCTCCCTGGAGTTATATACCGTCAAAGCAAATGTACATAGTTAATAATGTTTTATCACAGCAAGGGAAAAGTAATGAATGAACCAAGTATTCAAAGTCCTCTTTCAGGGAAACCCCATGACACTAAATACAGAAACTGATGTAGATATTAGGACATGGAAAATGTACCCAGAAGTATGAATGGTATCTAAATGACCATCCTACCAATTACAATGTCCAGATTCGACACAATCTCAATCATGAATTTAGTGTCAATATACACAAAAAATAAGAAAAAAATAAAAATTCATACAGAATGTTTAGATGTTCACTCTTAAATGGAACATTATGCAATTACCTCTAAGATTAGGGACCTCTGCAGAGGAGGGAGTGGAAAGCACGTAGAAAGTGGGAAGAGAAATAGAAGAGCTGGAAAATGCTGACTTGTGGGCATGACAGAGCAAGTGTAGCATGATCTCAATGGTACTGAGGCTGTTTGCAATGGGACTGCACAAGAATGGCCTATCAATGATGCATGGTGTATGGGGAGGACACTCATGGGACACTATTGCTCTCTGCTGAAGTGCTGGATACTGAAGGATTCTGGATGATGAGAATTCAATTTCTTCAGTTGTGTACCATTGATGTACCAACTAGGTTTCAAATGATAGTACAAAATCCACAGCCCTACAAATGATCCTAATCATGACTAAACTAAATGAGTCACAATTAAACAGACAAACTTTTCAAAGAGAATTGTAGGGAATGGGGATTAGTAGAGATGAGAAGATGTTAAAAAAAAAGTGTGAAATAATCAGAATATAATTTATACAAGGTAAGACATTTCCAAAGAACAAATTCAATTAAAAATTCATATGAAAGCACAACCTCCCCCAGATAATCAAACCAATCTTCAAAAAATACAGAACCCTCTTTGAAGTTATGCCATAGCAATATAGTAATAAAAACAGCACTGCACTGATACAAAACAGACATGCAGATTAATGGAATAGAGATCCAAGATGTTATTTCACATAAATGCAGGCAAATGATTTCTGTCAAAATGTCAAAAATATTCATTGGAGTAAAGACAATCTCTTTCATAAATTGTGTTTGAAAAATGGATTACTATGTGTAGAAGACTTTGTTTATAACTTATTCTCTCTTAACCACACATGCGCGCGTGCACACACACACACACACACACACACACACACACACACACACACACACACGTGCATTCACCCCAATCCAAATGGATCAAGAACCTCAACAGGAGATCTAAAACTCTGAAACTGGTAGAAAAAGATAGGAAGTCCACTTTGATATGGAATCACAGCTAAGGACTTTCTAAAAAATACTCATTTCACTCAGAAAGTGAGTCAGATAAACAAATGGTACATCATGAAATTAAGACTTCTATCAAGAAAGGAACTCATTAATCATGTGCATATTAATCCTACAAAATTGAAGAAAATCTTTGTCACCTACATGCTCTCAGACACAGTGTTTCTAGCATCTATGAAGAAAACAAAACTAAACAAAAAACAAGCCCTCAACATTATGAAAAAATCCTGGAGTAAAATTTGGGCAATGGAATGCAACAGTGTTACCCTCTCCCCCAAGCCCCCCAAAAGACCCTATGCCTTGTGTGTATTTTTAATACTTTAAATATTCAACATAAATAGCTGTCAGGAACATACCAATAAAACTAATTAGATAGTTCATCTTACCTAGTCGGAATGACTATTGTCAAGAAAACAAATGGTGCTAGAATAGTCTCCCAGAGAAACCCAATTTGAAAAAAAAAAGGAAAGACATCAAATGGCAACCAATGTTTGAAGTGTGGGGCAAAGAAAACAAAAATCCAAATATAAGGGGTTGAGAAAGGAGTAGATGCATATAATGGATGGGAACGTTGAAACATAGTATAAGGCTACTGTGTTCTAGTTATAAATTTGACATGGATTTTTGGTTTTGTAGATGGAAAATTGAGTACAATATAAGTGATATTGAAAGTATAACATTTAGTCTTATTAACCGTGTCCTTTGCCCTACAAAGCTTCTCAGTTTCAAGAGGTCCTATTTATTAATTGTTTCTGTCAGTGTCTGTGCTACTGGTGTTATATTTAGAAAGTGATCTCTGGTGCCAGTGCATTCAAGAGTATTTCCTACTTTCTCTTCTATCAGGTTTAGAGTAACTGGATTTATGTTGAGGTCTTTGGTCCACTTGGACTTAAGTTTTGTGCATAGTGACAGATATGGATGTATTTGCAGTTTTCTACATGTCAACATTCAGTTATGCCAGCACCATTTGTTGTAGATGGTTTCTTTTTACCATTGTACAGTTTTGGCTTCTTTGTCATAAATCATGTGTTCATAGGTTTGGGGATTAATATCAGGGTCTTGAGTTTGGTTCCATTGGTCCACATGTCTCTTTTTATGCCAGTATCAGGCTTTTTTTAAAAAGGATTTATTTATATTTTTGGTTGTGAGCCTAGCCTTTAATGGCAGAGCTATCCCTCCAGCCCTAGAGGAGGTACTGTAAGAACATGAATTGTTGAGACCAAGATTGCAAAAAGCACAGGGACAAATAGCCAAACGAATGGAAGCACATGAATTATGAACCAAAGGCTGTGGAGCCCCCAGCTGGATCAGGCCCTCTGGATAAGTGAGACAATTGAATAGCTTGAAGTGTTTGGGAGGCATCCAGGCTATGGGACCAGGAACTGTCCTTAGTGCATGAGCTGGCTGTATGGAACCTTGGGCTTACACAGGGACACTTTGCTCAGCCTGGAAGGAGAGGACTGGACCTGCCTGTACTGAATCCACCAGATTTAAATGAATCCCCAGGGGAGTCTTGGCCCTGGAGGAGATGGGAATGGAGAGGATGGGGTGGGGGGAAGGTGGGGGTGGGGGCGGGAGGGTAGAGGACAGGGGAACCCATGGCTGATGTGTAAAATTAAACACAAATATAATAATAAAAAATATTTATTTATTATATATACAGTGTTCAACCTGCATGCCAGAAGAGGGCCCCAGATCTCATTAGAGATGGTTGGGAGCCACCATGTGGTTCCTGATAAGTGAACTCAGGACTTCTGGAGGAGCAGCCAGTGCTCTTAACCCCTGAGCCATCTCTCCTGCCCACCAAGCTGTTTTTATTACTGTAGCTCTCTAGTAGAGCTTGAAGTCAGGGATTGGTTTGCCTCCAGAGGTTGTTTTATTGTACGAGATTCTTTTGGCTATCCTGTTTTTTGTTTTATTTTTAAAATTAATTAATTAATTATTTATTTCTTGTTCCATCTGAAGTTTAGTATTTTTCTTTCCTGGTCTGTGAAGAATTGTGTTGAAATTTTGATGGTGATGGCATTGAATCTGTAGATTGCTATTGGTAAGAGTGCCATTTTTACTATGTTAATCTTACCTATCTATGAGCATGGTAGATCTTTCCATTTCCTGATATCTTCTGCAGTTTTTTTTTCTTGAGAGACTTGAAGTTATTGTCATATAGGTCCTTTACTTGCTTAGTTAGAGTTACCCCAAAGTATTTTTTATTATTTGTGGCTATTGTAAAGGGTGATGTTCCTCTGATTTCTTTCTCAGTACCTTTTTCATTTGTATATAGGAGGGATACTGATTTTTCTTGAGTAAATCTTGTATCCTCCCACATTACATTAGAAATTTATCAGCTATAGGAGTTCCCTGGTTGAATTTTTGGGTCACTTATATACACCATTTTATTGTCTGCTAATAGTGAAAGTTTGACCCCTTCCTTTCCAATTTCTATCCTTTTGACCTCCTTTTGTTGTCTTATTGCTCTAGCTAGAAATTCAAGTACTATATTGAATAAATATGGGGAGAGTGGACAACCTTGTATTATTCCTGATTTTAGTGGAATTGCTTTGAGTTTCCCTCCATTTAATTTGATGTTGACTGTCAGCTTGCTGTAAATTGCCTTTATTATGTTTAGTTATTTTCTTGTGTTCCTGATCTCTCTAGGACCTTTAACATGAAGGGCTTTGGATTTTGTCAAAGGATTTTTCAGCATTTAATGAGATGATCATGTGGTTTTTTTCTTTCAGTTTGTTTATGTGGTATATTACATTGATTTTTTATGTTGAACCATCCTTGCATCTCTGGGATGAAGCCGACTTGATCATAGTGGATAATTTTTTTGATGTGTTTTTGGATTTGGATTGCCAGTATTTTATTGAGTATTTTTGCATCAATATTTATGAGGGAGATTGGTCTGTCATTCTCTTTCTTCGTTGCATCTTTGGGTGGTTTGGATATCAGGGTAACTGTAGCCTCATAAAAAGAGTTTGGTAATGTTGCTTCTGTTTCTATTGTGTGGAACAATTTGAAGAATATTGGAATTAGCTCTTCTTTGAAATTCTGGTAGGATTTAGACCTGAAAAAATCTGGGCCTGGGCTTTTTTTAGTTAGGAGACTTTTAATGACTGTTTCTATTTCCTTAAGGGTTATTGGTCTATTTAAATAGTTTATCTGGTCTTGATTTCACTTGGGTGTATGGTATCTATCTTGAAAAATTATCCATTTCTTTTAGATTTTCCTAGTTTTCTGGAGTACAGGTTTTTGAAGTATGACCTGATGGTTCTATGGATTTCCTCAATGTTAGTTGTTATGTCTCCCTTTTCATTTCTCTTTTTCTAATTTGGATGCTCTCTCTCTGCCTTTTGGTTAGTTTGGCTAGGAGTTTGTCTATCTGGCTGATTTTCTCAAAGAACCAATTCTTTGTTTCATTGATTTTTGATATTGTTCTTTTGGCAGCCTAGAGAATTGGAAAAGATCTTCACAAACCCCACACCTGACAGAGAGCTGATATCCAGAACATATAAAGAACTCAAGAAATAAGATATCAAAATACCCAACAGTCTAATTAAAAAATGGGCTATAGATCTAAGCAGACAATTGTCAACAAAAGAAGCTCAAATGGCTGAAAGACATTCAAGGAATTGCTCAACATCCCTAGTCATCAGGGAAATGCAAATCAAATTGACTCTGAGACACCATCTTACACCCATCAGAATTGCTAAGATCAAAAACACTCAAGAAAGCCTATGTTGGAGAAGATGTGGAGCAAGGGGAACACTCCTCCACTTTTGGTGGGAATGCAAACTTGTACAGACACTTTGGAGATCAATATGGTGCTTTCTTAGAAAATTGGGAATCAGCCTCCCTCAAGATCCAGCTAGAGCACTCTTGAGTATATTCCCAAGGATGCTCAATCATACCACAAGGGCACATGCACAACTATGTTCAGAGTAGCATTATTTGTAATAACCAGAACCTGAATACAACCTAGATGCCCTTCAACTGAAGAATGGATAAAGAAAATGTGGTACATATACACAATGTAGTCCTACTCAGCAGAGAAAAACAATGACATCATGATGTTTGCAGGAAAATGCATGGAACTAGAAAATATCCTCCTGAGTGAAGTATCCCAGACTCAGAAAGACAAATATGGTAAGTACTCACTCATAAGTGGATACTAGATGTAAAGCAAAGGTTAAACAGACTGCAGCTCACAACTCCAGGGAGGCTACCTAGTAAAGAGGAACCTTAGAAAGACACAGAGATCACCCAATGATGGAGAAATAGATGAGTTCTACATGAGCGAACTGGGGGTAATGGGAGGAAAATGGAGGGCATGGGTCAGGGGAAAGAGGGATCAGTGAAGCAGGAGGTCACAGCTAGATCAGGAAAAGTTTGGGAGAACAAGGGAAGAGATACCATGAAAAATGAAGACCCCATGGGAATAGAAAGAAACAGAGTGCTAGAGAGATCTCCAGAAATCCACAAAGATACCTCCACAATAGACTACTGACAATGGTCAAGAGAGTGCCTGAACTGACCTACTCTGGTTATTGGATGGCCTAATACCCTAACTGTCATGATAGAACTCTCATCCAGTGACTGATGGAAACAGATGCAGAGATCCATGGCCAAGCCCCAGGTATATCTCCAGGAGTCCATTGGTGAGAGAGAGGAGGGATTATATGAGCAAAAGATATTGAGACCATGATTGGAAAAAGCACAGGGACAAATAGCCAAACTAGTGGAAACACATGAACTGTGAACCAATAGCTGAGGAGCCCTCATGGAACTGGACCAGGCCCTCTGGATAAGTGAGACAGTTGATTAGCTTGAACTATTTAGGAGGCCCCCAGGCAGTGGAACCAGGATCTGTCCTTGGAGCATGAGCAGGGTTTTTGGAACCTAGGGTCTATGCTGAGACACTTTGCTCAGCCTTTGGGTATGGAGGTGGGGACTGGACCTGCCTCAACTGAATCTACTAGGCCAAGCTGAATCCCCAGGGGAGGCCTTGCCTTGGAGGAGGTGGGAATGCAGAGTGCAATGGGGATAGGGGGAAGGCTGGGAATAGGAGGAAGGAGGGTAGTAGAATCCATGGCTGAAATGTAAAATTAATTTAATTATAAAAATGAAAATATAAAAAAAGAAAAAAATAATAAATGATGACTGAATAGAGGCAATGGCAGCAAGTGGCAGGCAGGGCTATAGCAGCAGGAAGGTCATCTCAACTACAAGCTGGAAGCAGAGACAAGAAACTGGAAGTGACTTAAGAACTTAACCTTTTGATGTGGACCTAGGGGAGCACTCCTCCACTGCTAGTAGTAGGGCAAACTTGTACAGCCACTTTGGAATCAATATATCAGAAAACTGAGAATCAATCTACCTCAAGTCCCAGTGTTATCTCTCTTGGGCATATATCCAAAGGATCCTCAATCTTTCCATAAGAACAGTTTCCATGGCAGCAATTTTCACAATAGCCAGAACACGGAAACAACTTAGGGGCTCCTCAGCCACACAATGGATATAGAAAATGTGTTACATTTTCACAATGATGTATTACTCAACTGATAAAATCAATTACATCAGGAAATTTGAGGCAACTGGAAGCACTAGAAAATAAATCATCCTGAGTGAGGTATCCCAGACACAGAAACACAAACATGGTATGTACTCACTCAAGAGTGGATATAGGCTGTAAAGTAGAGGATAACCATGCTATAATCCATAGACACATAGAGACTAGGTAACAAGGAGGGCCCAAAGGGTATGGCAATACACAGATATCCTTGGGAAGGGAAAAGAGAATTGATCTCCTTTGTTGACCGGGATGGGAAGATGATATATTAGGTTGGAGGCCTGGTTGGAGTGGGAGATAAATGAAAGATACATCTTGATGGCAGGCATTGGTGGTCAGGTAGAAACCTGATAAAGCAACTCCCATGAATCTCCAAGGATGACTTAAGCTAAGAACATTAGCAATAGTCAATAGGTAGCCTGAACTGGCCATCTCCTGTAATCAGGCTGGTAATTACCCACATTGTCATCAGAGAGCCTTCATCCAGTGAATGAAGTAAACAGATAGAGAGACCCACAGCCAAGTACTGGGCCTACCTCAGGGAATCCTGTTGACTCTGGACTGACATCTACAGAAATTACATGGAACCAACCTAGGGCCTCTACACATATGTGACAGCTGTGTAGCTTGATCTGCTTGTGGGTCTCCTAGTGATGAAAGTGGGGCCCATCCCTATTTCTTTGGTTGCCTTTAGGAACCTATTCCTCAGAGTGAGTTCCCTTGTCCAGCCTCCAAGGAGAGGAGTTTAGCCCCACCTGAACTTGATATGCCATGCTTTGTTGACACCAATGTCTGTCCCTTTCTAAACAGTAATAGAGGAGGAGTGGATTAGGTGGTGGGGTAGTTAAGGTAGTGGGGGGAGGGAGGGCATTGAAGGAAAGAGGGAGGGTAAACTGGTCAGGATATAGAATAAATGAATAAAAATAATTAAAAAATTAAAATCTTTCAAAGTCCACACTCAGTTGTACCTCCTGCAAGGCTATACCTCATCTATCTTCTGAAACAGTGCCATCAAGTGGGAAACAGGTGTTCAAATGTCAAGGTCTATTTGAGGCATTTCTCACTCAGTAACACAAATTATACCTCCCTTAGTACTGGAAAGAGCAGATAGTCCAAACCTTGTTGGGATGGTGTTTCATGAGGCAAGCTGTGGCTGTGCCCTGTTAAACAGTGGTGTGTCAAACAGGAAGACTTCACAATTAGGTTTATAATTGTGATGAGACTTGCAAACAATGACTGAATACAGAGAGATAAGTTGGAGCCAAGTGAAGACTATAGAATATACTAAATGCTAGGGATGTAAATAAGGTAGATAAAACACATGACCTTGTGGGTATGAGTCACAGCATTAAACTGACAGAACATGGGAGTAGGTACCTTTAGTACTAGAACTCAAAATGTAGATGCAAGAGGAGCAGAACTTCAACATTGTCCCTGGCTATATAGAGTTCAAGACCAACCTGAGCTATATCTCACCTTGTCATTAAAAATGTCTCTGAGACTCACCCAAGCCCTATATTTAATAGGACACTCACCATTCCCTTTGAGGAACCATTCAAAATAAGTTGTCAGTGACTCTGGATTCTTAACAAATTTTGTCTTACTCCAGAAAAAATAACCAGACACAAGAACATCTCTGGGATTTCTGATGACATAGATAACCTTAAATAGAAAAACATAAATATGTAGGTCAACATAGTTATTCCAATCAATTTAACTTGCACAATTTATATGAAATGTCAATCAAATTTCCATGAGGTTTCTAAAAACCTTAATTATTTGTATTTGGATGAAATATTTGCATAAGTGCAAAATATCTATAGTGAGAATCATCTTTTAGAGTTTTATTTCATTTACAAACATGTAAAAGCAAAATTGCTCACGTCACTAATACTTTAAAAAAAATCAACCCAAAACAACAATAACAAAATCCAAGACTGATTCTATAGTTGTAAAGGTCAATAATTACAGTGTGAAAAACCATCCATGCACTGTGAAAGAAGATCTTATACACAAAGAGGTGAGTATTGTGCTAATTCTATCCACAATATGAGAAATTAATTGTTTTCCATAACTGTACCGACCAAATACAACTTCAAAAGAATCATGATATAGAGGTCAAAGCCATTGTCATTGCACAATAGTGAACACAAAGCCCTACAGGCAACTCAGAAATGCAGAGTAGGAGAAACAGACTTTCCCTGGGAAATGCAGAACAACTGGTTATGCAATTCCCAATGCTCAACCCTGAAACATACATACAATAACATGTTATAGACTGAGCAGGTTGTATTTAAATATTGAGAAATACATAGGTATATATACATATATAACAACAATGAAAGAAAAAAGAGACTACAAATTTGAAAGAGAGAAAGAAAGCTTGGGGGAGGAAGGGGGGATGACTTATGTAATTATGTTATGATCACAAACAATAGAAGAAACAAATTAAAATTAAATAATACTTTTAATAAAAGGAAATTTATATTTTGTGCCAATGCTCTCTGTGACATTATTCTAGAATTCAACTCTTTAGGCCTCAATTTTTCCAGCTAAGTATGTTCCAAATCCCAATAATACACATGAATATAAGTGAATGCTTACAACCTCCTTATGATATCTTCAAGAGAAGACATTTTTCTAACTTTGTCTTTGTAGTTTAAGTATAAAATATTTTAGGCCTTATAGTGCAGAGACTTCCAAAACATATTCTTAATTACAAGGAACTATCATAGTTCAGAACCTGTATATTTCTGATACCGTCTAGAGATCCTCTATCAGTGATGTGTATGATTCCTGTGGCAAGTGATCTCAATGGACAGCTAGATACAACAACACACAGTGGGTACAGATGAGCCATGATTGCTGAACAATCTACATGATTAGAGCACTGATGCCTGATCAGGCTGCTTCGCCCATGAGCAATCTGTCTGTGGTGATTCACAAAATGTTCATGGGACATATATATATAATCATGTTTAGCTAATTGACTTTAATGACAGCGAACAGTGAAACAGTTGCTTGACCTGCATGTGTAGTTCCTGCATGCTCTAGTTGATATTTCACATTCTCTCATATATCTACCCAGGATCACTGTGTGGTACTTGACATTCTGGTACTCTGATGTAGTCTGAGGCAGAGACATCTCTACATCACTTAGTGCACGAGAATCTCAGCTTCCTACATGCAATCTACACAATCTGAGTGCATTTCAGCAAGAGCTCCAGGGGCCATAAGATAGATAAAGTTCAAAGAGCATTTGGGCAGAGATTTCTCAACCACTGGACACTGACCTTGGCCTTAGAACTGAAGAAAGACTTGGGGAAAAGATGTAAGGGAAGGTGGGAGGTGATGAGGCGTGGTCCTTCCTTATTGATTAATTTTTGATATCCTCTTTGACCCTCTATCCAGGGTGAGCGTTCCCAGATAGGCTCAGATTGGATCCAATTGGGATCTCCCTTGGACTGAATCAAGCAGACTGTCTCAACCAGCCAGTGAGTTCCTGAGGAAGAAAAGTGATGATCATCATTTCATCATTACTTGTAAAATAGCCTCAAGTAGAAAACACATCTGTACAATTTACAGTGCAGCTGTTTCCAAGCACACAGACCTGTGGTGTTCACAATGTCTACATGCTATAAGCACAAAGTATATTTATCCAGCACATTGCCAATGCTTCACATGGAAAAACTGACACTATACTCAATTAATTCCCCCTTGAACATCCCCTCAAGTCCTGGGCCATCATCATTCTACATTCTGGTGCTGTGAGTTCTACTTTCCCAGGTATGTAATTGTGGACTCTGTCCTTGAGAGGAGCTCCTTTCTTTTAATACAAAGCCATTCAGATGCATCCATGCTGCAGTATGTGTATGAGTACTGCTTCTCTTTAGTGAATAAATCCCCTTCTGTCTTTTTTCCACACACTCTTGCATTTATGTTTACATGTTCACTTGTCCTTGGGTATTTCTCTAGCTCTCTGCTCTGGGCCATTGTATGAACCTTCTTCATGCATTCCACTGCCCTTGGCTTTTCCAGGTTCTTTCACTGTCAGTGTCAGCAACCTAAAACTTTCTCTGTCCAGTGCTTCTGCCACCCAGCAAACATCCCTCCCCGAAGCCCATGCTGCTTCTTTTTGTTTTGTGAGTTTTGAGACTGTTTGCACTCTCTGGACAAGGTCCACAGTAATTCTTCTTCTACCTGACATTGTCCTCTCCTCTACATATTCTTACATCCATGGCTTTATACCTTGGTGCTATTTCTTCTGTTTATTTTCCTCATTTCCCTCTTCCACTCTCCTCCACACAGAGACAGAACAATGCCAGAGTCTGCCTTAGGATCCACTGGCATTGCTAACATGGCTTAGACACCTTCTCCCCACACAGACCAGGCTGGAGGTCTTTCTCTGAGTGAAAATGCACTCACACACAGCAGTCCATGCCCACAAAACATTTTAAATATAAAGATCACTCTACACATCACCAAAATGAATGAGGATCAAAGCCCTATCCTTCCTCATAACTCAGGATCATTCTTACTAATAGTTCTTACCTGACTTAGGGTAAGTCAGTATGACTGTGTCTTCATCTCTGATCACAAACTTATCACAAACATTTTTGAGTATTTCTTTTTCAAACCATACAGATGGCAATGGTATGCCATCAAACCAAAGGTAGTCTGACATGGCAAAGAGCTCTTTGTGGGTGCTGTTAGGATTACAGCTTTAGCCACCTTTTCAGCTTCTAGCAAATGTTGAGAGGTAATATTTATAGTGCAGACAAAGAAATCATTAACACCTCACAGTTTATTGTAAAACTAGCTACTGAAGAGAAGAAAAATGCAACAACCAGTCAAAGGTTGTTGTGTTAAGCAATTGTGAAATCATTTGGAGATCATTCTGCAGCTTTTGTGAACCTGAGTTCATGATTCCAAATAAGAAACTCAATAACAAGTACTAGGACATAGAAATGGGGCTTAATTTAAAATGTTTTCGAATACAATTCAGCTTTCAGAATGGTTTCAAACATGCATAAAAGTGACAGAGATCATACAAAATGTTACCACATACAGTTCTTTTTAAAAAAGTATTGGTTATTTTGAGAAACTCAATTCCTTAGCTGTGCTATATGACTCTCCCCCTCACTCTCCCCCTGCAATGCCTCATTCCCTTCCCATATTTATGGTATCATCTTTAATTTTCAGTTTAAAATTTGGTGAATCATGAGTTTCCTTGGGTTCCTTACAGGTGGCTAGACACTGTGTATAACAAACATACTCTAGTGCAGGCCATGTTAGGAGTTAATTTTTTAATGCATTAGGTGTCTGTGTTTGTCTTACTTATTTTTATGTCCTTCTATATTCATTTTTTATTAAATATGATAACCTTGACGTTTGGTGAGTTTGATCTGGGTAAGAGCTGGGGGAGGGAAAGGAATATGATTTGATATATTTTCACATCTACATTTGTTGTCTCAGAAGGCCTTTCTATGTAGCTACAGCTGTCCTGGAGAGTGTTACACGCATCAGTCTAGCCAGCTCACAGGGAGCCATCTGCCTCTGCCTTTTGAGTCCTGGGATTAAAGATATATCATATGCCAAGGTAATTAAAATACATTTAATTCACTTTTGTCCTAAAAAACAGTAATTATTTCTGAGTCCACCAAGATGGCTAGGAAAAGGCATTTGCCAAAAAGAGATCCCTGAAACTTTTCCACTGACCTCCCCATGTGACTCCAAAACTGTCACACTACATAAAATGTAATTTTAAAACTACTTTAAAGACTTAAAGAAATCTTTGGATTGGGTGTATCACCGAGTCTTAGGGGGTGCTGGAATAAGAGCAAAGAAGGTCCATTCAAGCACCTAAGTCATTCCATCTCATTTGATTCTTGGCTTGCCTTCGTCAAAAAATGTAATCATCCCTGTGTTCTCTCCTTCTGTCTTTCCTGATCTTCTAAAGACTGGAGATTGAATCAATGTCCTATGCATAGTAAACATGGAAAAGGCATCTGTCTCACTCAGATAAATTTCTAATGTTCATCTCATATTTTCAAATGAAAAATTTAAGCCATATATCCTGGTTTAACCTCAAAGTCACTCTAGTCCAGGCTGTCCTTGGATGACCAGTTCTCCTGGTGTACCTTCCAAAGTAGGTAGGATTACATGTCTATGCTCCCAGGTAGCCCTTGCTCTCATGTAGCCCTTGTTATCACTGAGGTTGTGAAATTTTTCTTATCATTTGAAAAACTAGAAAGTCATGGAGAGGCTATGTCAGTTGTTGCTTGATGGCCTCTTCCCCATTGAGACAGGATCTCCTGTAGCCCAAGTAGGATTTGGATTAACTATTGAAGTTAGTCTAGACTGGCTTTCAAATCCCAGTCTTTCTTTTTCAATATCCAATATAAATATACTGGTTTTCCCATTATAGCCTGTAGAAGCAATAAACAATCCTATTTTCCAAGATCTGCTATTGTGGTCAAGGCTGCCAAATAGGGAGAGATTGGAGCACAAATTCGTTCTGGACATAAGAATGAAGATGGCATGACCAATATTCTGTTAGTTTCTGTTTCCCATACAATTCTGTCACTCCATAACAATTTGTGAAACAATAATTAAATCTCACAGGGTCCTGGTTACCCACTTCTTTAATGCTAATATTCAGGAGCATGAGGAAAGTTAATATCTATAAGATTGAGGCTACGCTGATCAACAGTGTGAATGATAGAACAGACTAGGCTAATTGAAAGATCCTGATATATTAAAAAACAATTATGATTACATCAGTAAGATTAGGACTCTTTGGAGTGGGGCTGATACTGAGGGGCATAAAAGGGTGGGTGTTAGTAATGGATGAGAGAGCCTATGTGGTTGCAGGAGCCAAAAGATTGGTGGAGTTTTTTGAACTTTCACCTTCGAAAAGGTAGTAAGCTCTAGATCCCAGAATAGTGTTCAAACACTGAGAGGGACCTGAACAAGTTGCAGCAACATATTGATTTCCTGGTGAGGTGAGGTCTCAAGTTAGTTTGGGGGGTACTTTGATTAGGGAGAGTGGGAGTAATTGGAGCTCCCTTGGTAGCACTGTGGAGTTGGTATGTGTGTTTGGAGCTGGTATGAAGTACAACAAAGCCTAGAGCAGTTGATGGCAAAGAATTAGTGTAGGAGTTAGTGACTGTGGGGCTTCTCTGATCTCTATTTTTAATCCCAGGTTTTCCAGTGTAGGAAGATCTCACAGTGGGATCATATTCTCCTGTGATTTCTGGATCTCAAGTCCCCCCAAGGACCCTCTTTTTGCCACCTGGAATGAGTGGATAACCCATTGTACTTCCATGTAACAAATCCTGTAGTTCTCCAGTGAACTCAGATATCCAAGGTTCCATGAGTACCGCAGGTCCACCATGTCAACAAGGTCTCCTGGTGTCTCAATACCCTCTAAGGTCACAAGATTCACTCTGAGAAGCAAGGAAGCAACAGAGGAAATGTACAGTCTTCACACAGGTACAAAATCTTGTCTTCCAGGTACATGTTGAAAAGTGAATTTGCCTGAGCCAGGAGCAATTCGTGGAACTTGTAGAAAGGTTTTGCTTGAATGATTATATTATCAAGATATGTTCCCCTCATATCTTCCTTTCTTCTATTCAGAAAGCCTCTCCTGTATTAGCCACCCACACACTTCCCTGATTCCTCTATTTCAAGTGGTCAGAATTATTGGGGGTACTTGGCCCAAAAGTTTGTATAAGGGTATGATGCTATATCCCATATTGGAGTCAAATGCCCCTTAGCCCCTTAGCACAGAATCATGATGTGATGCAGAGGGCTAATGATAATCCAAAGTGTCTTAGATGACTAGACATCAGGGTTCCCTTCCAAACTCCCAGATTCTGGTAGAAGCTCCTTCAGTATGTGCTAATCATGCCTTACTTATTCTTGTGTCTAGGAACCTGAGAGATTTATAAACAGGTGCTGGGTATAGACCAATATTCAGAGTTTCATTCCATCATCTTCAGATTTGGAACCTAAACTGGGTATGTGCCCTCTCCTGTTCTCCCCTTTTTTCTCTCCAGATCTGGTTAAATAACAGGCAAGCTTGGGAGAAACAAGGAATGTGCAAGAAGTTCCTGGGAAGCAGGGCTGTGGCTGTCATGACAGGTCCACCTTCTGGGAAGGATCTATCACCTCTGACAGTGCAGATTCCTTGTGCCAGAGACCTGAGCTCCAAAAATATCCATCCTCTATTAGCAAACTGACTCTCCAAATGTGAGACAGTCCTCTAATTCCTCTAGTAATGCTTTCCAATGTCCTTCTGATCCTGAAAGGGTCCTAGGTCCCCTTGTGTCCCCAGGATCTTCAATGAAACCACATATCCCAATGCATCCAGGTAGCCCAACACTGGGAATATAATCAGTGCACCTTGCTTACCAGATGCCCTCAAGTTCCTGAGTGAGTTCTGCTTTGGAACTAGGCCAAATGATGCCTTCAGTTAAATATGATGACCAGCAAGTTTACCCTGAAGCTCTAAGGAAGCAATGGAAAGAATGAACTGTGTAGTATAAGGAACAAAAGCTCCTCCTCCAAGAACATTTTGATCAGTGCATTTCCCCAAGCTTTGGAGCAATGCCTGATGCTGGCAGTAATGATTGCTGTGTCCCAGTATGAGAACAAGGTCTCTCTCTGTCTTGTGTCTCTCTCCTGAAGCCAGAATAGCCATGGCACCTGCACACTTACCAGAAACCCACACTCATGATCCATGATTCTGCAACACTTCTGGTACCATGTCACAGTAGTGGGAGGTGGACCTATGTGCATCCATGCCTGGACCTGTTTATACTGCTTTAATTGGAGGTACCATTTTGGAGACACATTATCACTATGGCAGGGTCTCAAGGATACAGACATAAGGAACCCTTGTTTAACCCCAGGCATTCTATCTGTAGATTCCCTAGTCCTTTTGTGTCAGATCATAAACCATCCTAACTTCCTACCTTCTTTTAGAACCATGTATCTCTGAGTTTATGTAGGTAGTTGTTAGAAACAAATTTCCATCTTGTATGTTCAACTGCACATACAGGTCATCCTCTGACATATTTTTGGGTCTTTTTTCCAGAACCAGCATGCTAAATACAAACAGAAGAATGCTCAAAAAGGACACTCGGAGTCAAGTGAAAGCTCTAAAGCTGTTTCTGGGCCAACCCATTCCATAGTCACTTATCTGTTTTTGCCTCTGTCAATGTAGAATCCATGTCTGCAGGAATATCCACTGTGGGCTCCATCCTCGAACACAACCCTAGCCTGGAAGCTTTTGTCAATGATGAACAGGACATGCAAGATGCTGGATATAGTCCCCAAGAGGACCTGCTTGATGGTCAAGCACTGGCTGTAGCTCCCAACCCTGTTCAACCTAAAGTAGTTAAAGCCCAGTCCGACCTTGCAATGACTAAAGGTACAGATTCAGTGGAATCTCCAGTTCCCACCACAAAAGCAGCCAGAGGACTTGATAGTGCTTATTACTTATATTCAACTTCTAAGGCCCTCTGGCAATGCATAATTGAGGCTCTGGACCATGGGTAACCTGTAGACTTGGACTTATTCCTGAATCCGTATAATACCTGTCACATGGAGTAGTTCATGGAAAGAAATCTTTATAGAAAGTAAGAGGTTTGGTGGTTCCAGTCTCCATGATTTGGGAGACTGATGCAGTCTCATCTGTAGTAGTTTCAGGCCTGTGTGGTCCGTATACTGAGATTTAAAAAGAAATTAAATATTGAGTAACTATTGTTGCCCTACCTGCTAAATAAATTTAGAATTTATTTTTTGCAAATATTTTTTAACATTGGTCATTGCCACAATTACAGATTGTGTGATTAGATTTTTTGTTTTTGTTTTTTTTTCCAAACTGGCACACACAAAAAACTATTTTTAAAGAATACTGAGGTCTACTTCTGTACTGGGGTTTATGCCTGGATTATGAGTCTCCAGAGGTCATGGGGAGTCCTAGTTCATATGCAAAAGCAAAGAGCCTTTATTGCAAGCTTGACCTTGGGCTTTCCATCTATTTGTATACAGCAGTGGAATCAGAGAGATCATTGAGCTTGGTTGAGACAGGGTTTTCAAGGAATAAAGAATGGAAGGTAGAAGAATTCCAGATTCAGAAGGAGGTTGAACTCATGATTGGGAAGGAATGAAGGAACAGAATTTTTGTCAAACAATGATTAATACTGGCATAGCTGCAAGGGAATTGTCAATTTATACACAAGTGATGTAAGCAATGCTTTATGTTCTATAACATTTAGAACTTGCTTTCCTTAATTCTGATTGTTCTCCTTCAGGGTACAGTTTGTGGCTTTTCCTGGTTATTTTCATGGTGAGGCCTAGTTCATATATTGTTAGTCTGTAGCCTGTCATGGCTATACTAACATTAAGTTAGGCCTTTTCATTCAACCACTCTACAAGTAAAAAGAAAGGACCAATAATGAGTCCTGTGTGTCCAGGGGACCTAAGAGATGATATTGAGCCCAGAGTACAATCATATAATATCCCTTTTTTGTATTTAGGACCATACCATGAATGTACAGGGTCAATCCTGTGTTGCTGGCCTATTATCCAAATGGGGCACTATAGTGGATTTCATTCTGCATGGTCAAGGTTTTGTTTTTGTTGAATTGGCTCAGAATGATTGACATGTATGCCATGGGATTTACCCTGAAGGGAATATGCCTTTAACTCAGCATTTTCAACCTGTTGAAGGACAGGGATGATGTATTCTCTTCTGTAGCGGCTTGCTGCTGGAATTGGGGTATTGGTTATCAAAGATGAGGAAGGCTGAAATGCTAGTCAAAGCCTGGGCCATTGGGCATTTATCAGGAACATCTGATTAGCTGTTTCAGGTGAAGAAACAGGGAGAAATTGCATCATCTGGTCTGTTTTACATCAGCTTTCAACAAGTCCAGAGCTCAGCAGTTTACAGTCCATCGGTTTTCCCTAGATAGAGTCTGCTAAATCTGCTAAGACAAATATAGACTAAGGACAAAAGTTAAAATTTAGGACATTTAAAGTAAGCTTTATATTTGGATTTTTATTTATTTCAAGTTTATAAATAAAATTTAAAATCTTGAGCTTATGATTGAATTGTAAATATTCAGTGCTCTATTAGTTTATCTGAATTCCTTTTTTCAATGTTAAAGCGCTAAACCTCTGAAATCTCAGTGCAACAAGATTAATATCCAAGACCAATTGTCCTACTAGTCTTTCATGTTTTTGTTTTTGTTTTTGTTTTTGTTTTTGTTTTTTGTTTTACTATTAAGGGAACATATAGAGAAATATAAACAGAAAAACCAATAAGTGTTGTTGTCTAGCTAACAAAGCTACAGATAGCTTAACCATCAATGTCAGAGATCTGAGACAGTTTAATCAAATTATAGAGATGAGATTATAGCCTTACCTAGACAGATGTCTTGGGATCCTATGCACTCTATGCCTTCCAAGGGCTAGGTCTAAGTACGTGTGCTATGACTAACCAGATGTAGATATAATCTTTTGTGTTTGGATGGAATGTTCTATAGATGTCTGTTAACCCCATTTGAGTCATGACATATGTGAGTTCCCTTACTTTTGCGTTAAGTCTGTCAGTCTGGCAGACCTTTATACTTGTGAGATTGTGGTGTTGAAGTCTCTCACTATTAGTGTGTGGGGATTGATGAGTGACTTAAGCTTCAGTATTTTTTTACAAATATGGGAGCCTTGTATTTGGGGCATAAATGTTCAAAATTGAGACTTCATCTTCATGGATTTTTCTTGTGATGAATATAAAATGACATCTCAAACTCTTTTGATTAATTTTACTTTGATGTCTATTTTGGTAGATACTAGTATAGCTACACCAGGTGCTTCTTAAGTCCATTTGATTGGAAGGTCCATTTCCAACCTTTTACTCTGAGGCAGTGTCTGTCTTTGAAGTTGAGCTGTATTTGCTGTATGCAGCAGAAGGTTGGATCCTGTTTTCCCTATCCATTTTGTTAGCTTGTGTCTTTTTATAGGTGAATGAGTCCATTGATAATAAGGGATATTAATGACCAGTAACTGTTAATTCCTGGTATTTTTTGGTGGTAATGTGTATTTCCCTTCTTTGGGATTTGCACCTGTTGGGTTATATATTGACTATGATTTCATGGGTGCATCTAACTGCCTTAGGTTGGAGTTTTCCTTCTAGGTCTTTCCCTCCTCTTTCTCGACAGTTGGACACCTGGAGCTCCACCTGGGGCCTGGCTGAGGATCTCTGCTTCCACTTCCATCAGTTATTGGATGAGAGTTCCAGCACGACTGTTAGGGTGTTTGGGCATCTGATCACCAGACTAGGTCAGATCAGGCTTTCTCTCAACCATTGCCAGCAGTCTACAGAGGATGTATCATTGTGGATTTAAGGGGACCTCTCCAGCACTTTGCTTATTCCTGTTCTCATGTGGTCTTCATTTATCATGGTCTGTTATTCCTTGTTCTCCCTTTCTGTTCTTGATCCAGCTGGGATTTCCTGCTCCCCTAAGCTTTCTTTCCCTCAAACCTTGCCCTTCATTACTCCCACTGTCATCCAGGTTGTTCATAGAATCTGTACAATAAAACAACCTCTGGAGGCATAACGATCCCCGACCTCAAGCTCTCTTATAGAGCTACCATAATAAAAACAGCTTGATACTGGCATAAAAACCAACATGTGGGCCAATGGAATCGAATTGAAGACCCTGACATTAACCCGCACACCTATGAACATATAATTTTTGACAAAGAAGCCAAAACTGTACAATGGAAAAAAGAAAGCATCTTCAACAAATGGTGCTGGCATAACTGGATGTCAAAGTGTAGAAGGCTGCAAATAGATCCATATCTGTCACTGTGAACAAAACTTAAGTCCAAGTGGATCAAAGAACTCAACATAAATCCAGTTACTCTGAACCTGATAGAAGAGTAAGTAGGAAGTACTCTTGAACGCATTGGCACCAGAGATCACTTTCTAAATATAACACCAGTGGCACAGACACTGAGAGAAACAATCCATCAATGGGACCTGTTGAAACTGAGAAGCTTTTGTAGAGCAAAGGACATGATCAACAAGACAAAGCAACAGCCAACAGAATGGGAAAAGGTCTTCACCAACCCCACATCTGACAGAGGGTTGATACCCAGAATAAATAAAGAACTCAAGAAACTGGACATCAAAATGCCCAACAGTCCAATTAAGAAATGGGCTATAGAACTAAACAGAGAATTCTCCACAGAGGAAGTTCAAATGGCTGAAAGACATTTAAGGAATTGCTCAACATCCCTAATTATCCGGGAAATGCAAATCAAAAGGACACTGAGATACCTCCTTACACCTGTCAGAGTGGCTAAGATAAAAAACACAGAGGATGTGGAGCAAGGGGATCTCTCCTCTACTGCTGGTGGGAATGCACGATTGTACAGCCACTTTGAAAATCAATATGGCGCTTCCTTAGAAAATTGGGAATCCATCTCCCCCAAGCCCAGCTGTAGCACTCTTGGGCATATTCCCAAGGAATGCTCATCCATACCACAAGGGCATTTGCTCAGCTATGTTCATATCAGCATTGTTTGTAATAGCCAGAACCTAGAAACAATCTAGATGCCCTTCAACTGAAGAATGGATAAAGAAAACATGGTACATATACACAATGGAGTACTACTCAGTAGAGAAAGAGTACAACATCATTAGTTTTGCAGGCAAATGGATTGATCTAGAAAAAATCATCCTGAGTGAGGTAACCCAGACTCAGAAGGACAAACATGGTATGTACTCACTCTTAGGAGGATATTAGATGTAAAACAAAGATGACTAGACTGCTACACAACTCCAGGGAAGCTACCTAGAAAATGGGACCCTAGGAAAGACGCAGGGATCACCCAATGACAGAGAAATGTATATTTATTTTATAAGTGGGCTACTGGACTTCTGGGTCTTGGTAGGACTGGGAGGAAAAATGTCTAGCAACAACATTTTCCCCCAAGACCCTTACTGTCAATGGTCCTCTGGACATGCAGGGGATTTTTCAGAGTATTATGGAAATATGGGCCCCTCCTATGGATACAACAAGCACATTCTGACCTGCACAAGATCACCTTTATGTTTGACCAGTCCTTCCAATTCAGCCTTATGGCACACTGGCATGGAGAACATGGAACATAGCCAGATAAGTTTATCTTCCTCTTTTCTTTAAACAATACAATGTCCCTCTGGGAAGATCCCATCTCATTCCAGGAAAAAGTTGTAGGATTCACAGGAACTTGTGACAGTTATTTGCCAAAAAGCAAGATCTTAGCAGAACTCACCATACTTCCAGTAAAGATAAAACCCCATGCAGTCCTCTCTTCCACATCTATCCTTTATGCCGCCTTTTCAGATCAAATAAAAACACACATGGTGTTGTTATCCATTGTGCTGGCTCCAAAAATATTACTTATATTATACATGAATCTGTTTCCATTCATTTGGGTGAGTTATTGGCCATCCCAAACATGCTAGTGGGGTGCTAGCCTGAGCCTGTTAATATTTTTTTTCTGACAGCCAGTATGCTGTGTAGGCAGTTCATGTGCTGGCCTTTTTTCAAGCCAAAGACTCACTGTTCCCCTTTGCCAGCACCATGCTACTCATACATGATGTCCTAAATCAGATGATTGAGCATTCGTACCTATCCCATATTAACCTCACTCCAAATTACCCCAGATATTGATTTGAATAAATGAGGTCACAGACACCTTCTAATTAACAGTGAGTATGGATCTCATAGACCAAACCTGGGCTCTTCACCAGCAGTTTCATCTGTCTCCACAGTATTTGCATAGACTTCTTCCAGAATTACTCATTCCCAATGTAAACATCTCTCCTGGGCATGTGCAACTTGCACTCCTCTTGTCCCCTTAGGACCACTTCATTGTGGAGGAGTTAATCCCTGGGTCATCCATCTGGCAGATGGATGTCTCACATCATACCCACTTTGGCAATTCTAAATATGTTCATGTGGTAATAGATACCTGTTCATCCTTTGTTTATGACCTCACCCTTTATGGGGAGAAGGCCATCAGTGCTATCAAGGCTGTTATGTTGGCTGTTGCAATAATGCCCTTGCTACCACCACCTG
The DNA here is from genome assembly GCF_903995425.1 of Onychomys torridus. NCBI lineage: Eukaryota > Metazoa > Chordata > Mammalia > Rodentia > Cricetidae > Onychomys > Onychomys torridus. The sequence goes on from NC_050443.1 coordinate 8,198,077, forward strand.
TTCACCATGTCTGAGCAAGGGGCTGTGGATCAAAAAACAGAGACAAGAGACATCAGGTCATCTGTGTCAGCAGAATGCCGAATGCCATTTATTGAAGGAGGGAGGAGGCCTTAAATACAGGCTTACAGCACAATGGAGGATCCCCGGATGGCAGAAGTTCCCTACCCAATGTTCTACATTCTTACATATAAGATGTTTACACAAAATGCAGAATACACAAACAAAGAACCTCCTGTGAGTGTTCAGGAAGGAGGAAACCAGCAGGGGATCAGCGTTGGGAGGACATCTGATCAAGGTCGGCAAGCAGGCAACAGTTACCCAAAGTGGGGTTTCCAGGGCCCTATAGTTGGACATGGTAGTTATGTGGAAACCTTGGGCACTTATTACTGACAGTGGCCATGCCTATGCTTCTCAACAATTCAATACTTTCTGGGGTCCTGGAAGATTTCCCAAAGAACTGGTATACCTTACATTTTGCAGGGACATGCCATTGTGGATAGGACCAACAGAGATCTTAAGTAGCTATTGGCAAGGACTATCTCACCAGAGGATAGGAGAGAACATCATCTGGCCTTAGCAGAGTTCCTTTCCCATTTGAACTTTCACAGTTTTGATGCTAAGGGGCTCAGCATAGCCTACAAGTACTAGATGTGTTTGGTGAGATGGAGACATCCCATCTCCCTCTATTTGTGGCCACCAGCCCTCATGCAAACCCATGGAGACAGTATGCTTGTATTTTTCCTCAGGGTACCACTATGCCAATATGGGTCCAAGAAAGATATATACACCCATCCACAGGTCAGCTTAATTCTAAAAAGTAGGAAATAACTGTAGACAGGTAGAATATATATATAAATTCCTTTTATTTTGCTCTCATTGCTCCACTAAATGCTGAAGATTTGTGGGTCCTTGGTTTTCCTCATTTTATATGATGGATTAGGAGTACTTGGAAGATTTCTTGTGTCCTGGCCAGCCAGCAGTTGGCACACTTGTGTTACCCAAGTAAATACACAGACTTATATTAATTATAACAGCTCAGGCAGTTCAAGATCAGGCTTATTACTGACTAGCTCTTACATTTTAAATTAACCCATTTCTATTAATCTGTGTTTCGCCACATGTTCCATGGCTTTACTGGTATGTTGGCATGTTGCTTCTCTTTCAGTGGCAGCTGGCCTCTCCTCTGTCTTTTCCTGTCTCTCTGTTTGGATTTCCCACCTGCCTCTAAGCTACCTTAATGTAGGCCAAACAGCTTTATTTGTCAACCAATCAGAGCAACACATATTAACAGCCTAAAGAAAGACATTCCCCACTATTTTAAGGATGGGGAATGTTAGTTTAGCATGCCAGGCACGAGTTAAATATATTATATTAAGGACCCATGGTTAGCTAAGTTTCTATCTCATTCATTACAGCTAACATACAATATTTTCCAATTAAATCAAACAAGGGCAGAGGTGATGGCTTTTGATTCTTTATATTTGAAAAGGTTTGTCACAATATAAAAAGGCTTTTTGTCCTTCCTGGATTCTCAATTATCTTTTGATTGGCCAGGTGGTGTTTATAATCTTTCTCCATTTTAAGTGTCTCCTACACCATATCTGTCAACTCTACAGATGTTCATGGCTCTTAGACACCAACTCATTACCCTCCACAGGAGGTTATGCATGCCTGGATTTCTGAAATTCAAAAGGCTACTTCCTGATCCTCTCCACCCAGGATGACTCCCCAGGGATAAATGTTCTTCAAGGGCTGATAGACAATAATTTGGTAAGACCTTTTTTGGCAAGCCTACCTAAGACAGGCACAGTCCAGTTACTGAGTTACTCTGAAATGGGGACAACAAGTCTTGTGCAAAGAACTCCAACTTCCACTGAAAACACACACAATAAAATAAAAGGTAGATATGTTGTAGGACAGACCCATAGGGTTGAGAATATAGGCTCATGTTGCCAAGACATGTACATCTTTATAAGCTAATGTGTGTCCATGGGCCTAGCAGGTGCTGTCAGAGTTCCTGATCCTGCCCAGCTAATGAGGGGTGACCTCAAGATGCCACCAGATTAATGTTAGAGCTGCAGATCATACCCAGGCATTTAGGGATGACTTTGCGATGTCACCACATTAGGAAATAGCCTGTGTGCTGGAAGGATATATATCTATATATCTATATCTATATCTATATCTATATATATATATATATATACACATACATACACATACATATGTATATATATGTATATATATGAATATATATATATATATATATATATATATATATATATATATATATGTGTGTGTGTGTGTGTGGTGTGTGTGGTGTGTTTGTGTGCATGTATGTGTGTACATGTACATATTTATATTATGGAGTCTTTTGCATTATTGAATAAATGAGTCTGCTGTTTGCCTTTAAACTGACTCCCAATGTCTGTGCAATTAATGTTGCACCTTCATACCCCCTCCTCTGAAGGAGCCATTAGTACCCAGCAACAGAAATGTACAGTGCAAGTGTGGAACACTTTTAATTGCATTCCTTTTTTAATATGTGTAACATTATTTTACTTTAATGTTTGAGTGTCTTACTTGCAGGAATATCTGTGTATCTCATTCATTCCTTGTGCCTGTTGAGTCCAGGAAAGATCACTGGATTCCTTGGAAATGCAGTTATAGATGGTTGAAAGTAATATATGGGTGACAAGAATGGAACCTGGGTTCTCTGGAAAAGCAGTAAGTGTGCTTATCCACTGAGCCATATTGTGCCTTTCACATTTTATGATCTGTTTATAAATAAGAAATAAGATTTTCCACCAAATGGAAATATCTCTTGGGTCTAATCTCTTATTTCCCATCACAAATAAAATTTGTGTGTTAGGGTTTCTATTGCTTTGAAGAGACACCATGACCACAGCAACTTGTATAAAGGAAAACATTTAATGGGGTAGCTCACTTACATTTCAAAGGTTTACTTTAGTATTGTCATGGTAGGAAGCAAGGCAACATGCAGGCAGACATGGTGCTAAAGCTAAGACTCCTTATATCTTGTTCCAAAGACAATAGGAAATGGTATGAATCACTGGGAGTAGCTTAAGCATATATGAGACCTCAGAGCCCACCAAACAGTGAAACACTTCCTCCAACAAGGTCACACATACTCAAACAAAGCCACATCTACTAATATTTCCAGTTCCTTTGAGGGAGCATTTTCTTTCAAATAACCAAAATTTGGTATAACAAATGAAGTCAAATTGTATTGTGGAATATTACTCTAACTATGTGAAGATATGTTATATTACTTTATCTATGTAAATATGTGTTACATTTGTTTATGCTGCATTTGTTTAAATATGTAATTATGTGTTGCATTGGTTTTACTTTGCCTTCCTAATATACCTCATGATCTAACAAAGAGCTCAACAGCTGGTAGCTAGGCATTAGAGGTATATGTGGAGCTGGTGGGAAGAGAGAATAGATAGGAGTGGGAGTCTAGAAAAAAAGAGTGGAGGGAATAATGGAGAAAGAGAGAAAAGGTGCTGAGGGCCAGCCAGTCAGACACAGAGAAAGCAAGGAAAGTAAGACTTATAGAATGAATGAAAGATAAAAAATGTCCTGAGACAAAATGTAGATGAAGAGAAACAGCATACTTTAAGTTATAAGTAGGACTTCTGTAGATAAAGCCAAGTATTCGTAACTAATAATGATTCTCTGTGCCATGGTTTGGGAGTTGCTAGTTTTTCCAAAAGAAAGCTTGTAACAAAAGAAAGACATTCTATTGTTACTGGATTTATTTTGTAGTGTTAGTTTACATTATTTTCCTAAACTGAAATCTTGTGCAATATCAAAATAAGGCTGATCAAATTTTTATCCACACACAAATAAAATATATATGTACATGGATTTGTAGGGTGTCCTATAATTAATGCTAATGTTGTTTTGAAAATCCTTATGGAAAATTTCTACTTTAGAAGCTTCTTAAGGTAAATAAAATAATTTAAATTGAATTACAACTTCATGACATATAGGGCAGTTCATGCTCTAACTGTAAATTATATGCCACCAAGTAATATATCAAATACCAGGGATTGGTAATACCTTTTTAGTTGTGGGTCAAAGGGGTCCCATAGACCCCCAAACATTATAGGCTATAATCAAGGTTATGCTTACCATCTCCAAACTCATGGAAAGGTCTTATTCCTGAAGACAGAACTTAACTAATATCATTGAACATGGAGAAAAGGAGCTGGTATACAACCGGAAACTTCATCTCTACCTCTTATCATTAATAATGCTGAAATGTACTGTGCACATTTCAGGAGAAAAAGAGCAATCCTCAGTCTCACACATCTACAAATCCTGTGACCTACAACAATGACCTACCTTCAAGATATAGTGGTACAATAACAGCACAAATGTTATGGGAGTGATCAAAACCTTTTTATTTGGAATTAAATCTAACTCCATCAGATGTTTGCCATAAGTCTTTGACTTGTGTAGAATCAGTTCTAAATTGATTCTGCTAAAAGAACAGAACAATAAAGTTAATCCTGATGACATATTGCTATGCCAAAAGATCAGCACATTACTAAACTCTCAGCAGAGAAGCTCTGTTTTTGGCACTAGATTGCAATTAACACAGAGACTCATAGATGGACAGTGTGGACAGTGAGAAACTTGGAGAACTCATTTCAAAACAGGATAATTTCATTCTTTTTAATTTATTTATGTTTTGGATTTATTTATTAAATTTTTTGTTTTGTTTTTACATCCCAATCTCTGTTTCCCCCTGCGTCCTCTCCTCCCAGTAGCTGTCCTCCTCTCCCTATGTACTCTCCCTCCTTTTTCAGAGAAGTGCAGGCCTCCCATGGATATCAGCCTGTCAAGCATTATTAAGTTGCAGTGAAACTAGGCACATCCTCTTCTAGTAAGCCTGGACAAGGCAAGTAGGAGGAAAGGCTCCCAAAACCAGGTAACAGAATCTGAGTCAGCTTCTGATCCTACTTGTTAGGATTCCCCCAAGAAGATCAAGCTACACAATTTTAAATATATGCAGAGAGCCTAAGTCAGTCTCTTTCAGTGTCCCTGGTGGTCAGTTCAGTCTCTGTGAGCCTATTTATTTGATTCTGGGTTTTCTGTGGTGTCCTTGGCTCCTCTGGCTCCTACCATTCTTCTTCCCCTCTTTGTCAGGATTCCCCAAGCTCTGCCTAATATTTGGTTGTGGGTCTCAGCATCTGTTTCCATCAATTGCTTGGTGATGACCATTGAGAGAGGCACCAGTTCATGGGGATAGCAGAATATCTTTAGGAATCATTTCATTGACTATTTTTGGAACCAGTCATATTTGGTTCTATCCTAAGTCTCTGGACTATCCTACCTCTGGTCCTGTCCCTCCAGTCAATATCAGGGGTGGGCTACCACTCATGGTATGGGTATAAAGCTTGATCAGTCATTGGTTGGACACTCCCACAATGTCTGTGCCACCTTTATCCACCACATTTTGAAGAGGGCAAGTTGTAGACTGAAACTTTTGTGGCTGGTTTGGTGTATATCCATTTATAAGTGAGTACATACCATGTCTATTTTCTGGGCCTGGGTTTCCTCACTCAGGATGATCTTTTCTAGTTTTATTCATTTGCCTGCAGATTTCATGATGTCATTGTTTTTAACAGCTGAGTAATACTCCATTGTATAAATGTATCACATTTTCTTTATCCATTCTTCAGTTGAGGGACATCTGGGTTGTTTCCAGGTTCTGGTAACTATGAATAAAGCTACTACAAAGCTATGTGAGCAAATGTCCTTGTTGTAGGATGGAGTGTCTTTGCATGTATGCCAAGTAATAGTATACCTTGGTCTTGAGGTAGATCTATTCCCAATTTTCTGAGAAACTACCATATTGTAGAATTCATATTTCTAAAGTAAACTCCTGATAATTAAATATTTGTAGCAAATTCAATTTAATTTTCAATCTCTGTGAGGATCTTTGAGGTTCCATTTTCTATGTTGTTCTCTTAGACGGCCTCTGTTAGCACAGTTCTCTAATGATTCGCTGACACTCATAAAAAGAACAAGTGTTCAAAATTCTTTTCAAAAATCATAGTTTGAAACCAATGTTGATTAGAACTTCCATTACAGTCAGATCAATTGGTGCTGCCAGAATACACCAGTAGTCATTGCATTATTGACTTCCACATGCTTACAATAAATGAAAGTAATGTATATTTGCTGAAGACTGTAGCTAACTAAACTAACATATATGTGTACATCTTAATTTCATCTAATCAATATTTTTTCTTTACTTTTAAAGCAGCCATTAAGATTTTATTAGTCTCCTGTCTTTTTTTTTCATTTTCTTTATTAAGAAATTTTCTATTCATTTTACATACCAACCACAGATGCCCCCTCTTCCCTCTTCCCATGCCCAGCCTTCTCCCCAAACCATCCCCATCTCCACATTTTCCAAATCAATGTTTTTCATGGGGAGTTAGCAGAACCTGACACACTCAGTTGAGGCAGATCCAAGCCACATCCCTCTGCAACAAGTCTGTTCAAGGTGTTATATCCTAGGCACTGGGCTCCAAAAAGCCCACCAATGTACCAGGGATGGATCCCAATCCACCTGCCTGGGGACCCCCTAAATAGTTCAAGCTAAACCACTGTTTTCCATATCCAGAGGGCATAGTCTAGTCCTATGGGGGCTCCAGAGCTATTAGTCCACAACTTATAGGTTTCCACTAGTGTGGCTAGTCAACTCTGCACGTTTTTCCATCATGATCTCAACGTCCTCTGCCTACAGAATCCTTCCACTCTCTCATTGATTGGTTTCTCGAGCTCACTGAGTCTGAACAGCCAACAAACCAGGTTGCCTAGATTGGACTGAACTTGGCCCTGTGTATATGTATGAGAGGTTGGTAGCTTTGTGATTTGGAGGACAACAAACAGTAGGAAAAGGGGCTGACTCCAACTCTTTTACTGGCTTTTGGGACCCTACCCCTCATTCTGGGTTACCTTGACCAGCTTTAATACATGGGGAATTGCTAAGTCTTAATGCAACTTCTTAGGCTATGATTTAGTGATACTCATGGGAGACCTGCTCTTTCCTAAACAGAATTGGACGAGTGGTTTGAGGGAACAGAGGGAGGCTAGGTGAAGATCCTCAGAGGAGAGGATGGAGGGGAAACTATGATTAGAATGTAAAAAATATACATAAATAAAATTATTTTATAAAGAAAAGGAAAAACAAACAAACCAAAGATCAAACCACCTTGTTGACCCCTCTCAGCAAGATATTCTCCTTTTTCAATAGTAGTCTTCTTTCATACCAGTCAAACATGTTCTGTCTCCAGTTACAACATACTTGTATCACTTTGCTACTCGATTTTTCCCACTTCTCCATTACTTATTTGTTCAACATTATGGCATAGGGAGCTGGGGGTGTTTCATGCAGTATACCCTTTTCCCAAACAGCTTTACTTGCCAATGTTCATTGCAATGAGCTGTTGGTCTGTTTCAGAGCCTCTGGCTTCTATTATACAATCAATACTGGAACTTCACCCAGATACTTCTTGGATATCCTACTATTGTTGAGAGTCATGAATATCCTGTGACTAGGTTGTCAAGGACCATCCCTTTTCACCTTCTCCACCAGCTCATGGATAGGGTAGATGTTGGGGTGACCCAACTCAAAGCCCTACATCTGAACTTTGGTGGCTGCTGAGTTATTCAGTGCTGTTCTTGGCTGTGCCTTCCCTCAAACCAGAGCTGACAGGCAAGGAACAGGACCAGTCCTGACTATTCTTAAGGTTCATTTATTTTATGTGTAGAAGTATTTTTTTCTTGTATGTTTGTGTTTGTTCCATGTATCTGGTGCCCAAAGAGGCTGGAAGGAGGCATTGGGAGTTGTCAATGTAGATATTAGAAATTGAATCCCAGTTCTCTACAAGAACAGTGAATGTTTTTAACTGCTGAGACTTATCCCCATGCACACTTAATTGTTTAAAATATCATTTTAGTTTAAATTTGCTAGTTTTTAATCTATGCAGAAATTCATCCATATGTATTAGATTTTCCAGTGTAGTGGAATCTTCTTAAGATAAACTCTAAGAATTTTGGGAATTGTACTAGAGCATGTCATAACGATTCCATTTTCATCTCTTACTCTAGTATCTTTGGCATTCATTCTTCCTTTTCGGTAGTTTATCTGAAGTTTCTCAATATTGTTTATACTGTGAAGGAACCAAATTTATTTCTTTGACTCTGTGGTTTGGTTTCTGTTGAGCTGTTTTCATTTCACCAATTTTATTAATGTCAGTGCTTTCTTTCCAGCTCCTGATTTTGATGTTTGACTTCTTCTTTTTCCTGAGCTCTAAGGTGAATCACTAACTTAATTACTAAAAATCTCTTTGATTTCTTAATGTATTCATGTTGATCTTTAAACATCTCTCTTAGGACTGTTTACATTGCGTCTCACAGATTTAAGTATGTTGGTTTTAATTTTCATTTTATTGAAGGAGTCTTTCTGCTCTGGGTTTCTTCAAGAAATCATTCATAGTTGTTTTATAAGCTGTTTAATATGCATGAGATTGTTTACCTTCCAGAGTTTCCCTTGTTTATTTGTAGTCATTATATTGTCATAAGGTAGAATACAAAGAAATTTTTCCACTCCCCATATTTCCTCACACATTCTTTGTTTTCTAATATATGATTTATTTTAAAGATAATTCCATGGGCTGCTGAGAACCATTTATATTCTGCAGTGTTTGGATACAACATACTGTAGTTGTCTTTTAAGGCCATTTTACCTGTGATTTCATTTAATTCTGTCTACTTTCTATTGGTACTAAGTGTTAATTCTTGGTAATGAAACTACTTTGACACCTTGTGATAGCATGTGGCTTTACATCTAGTAGCATTTTCTGTGTAGAACAGGGTTCATATGCGTGTAGAATTGTACAGTTCTCTCCAAGAATTGTTCCCTTAATCAGTAGGAAGTGACAATTATCATTTCTCATTAGATTTGATAGCAAGTCTATTTTGTCAGATTGTATCAGCAACATTTGCTTGTTTTCAAGCTCCATTTGCCTAGAACATCTTTTTTTCATCATTTTATTGTACAGTTATATCTCTCTTTTATGATGGAGTACAACAAAAAATATTTCCTTCTTTTTAATTCTAATCTCCTAACCCATGTCGTTTGATCAAGGAATTGACATCATTAATAGTAAGATAGTACTGAAAGGTACCTATTGATTATTGTAATTTTGACCATTTTGCCAACGTGCTCAAGTTGTTTTCCTTTTATTACTTGTTTAGCTGTTGTTCTAGTTTGCTTTATGGTTTCTGTGATAAAATATTATTGCTAGAATCGTGTAGGGGAACAAACTTACATTTTCAGGTTGTAATCTGTCTATGGGAGAATTCACGGCAGTATCTCCAGAAGGACCTGAAGCAGAAACCATTTTACTACTCTTCTTGTTAACTTCATCAATGTTTTATGTTCAGTTAGCCTTCTCATACAACCCAGACATAGCTTCCTTTTCTGTAGCCCCTAAACATCAATCATCAACGAAGACAACAGCTGGAACACCTGGTAACATGTCAATCTGATGGGGACAATATCTTAACTGAGGCTTTCTCGGGTAATTCTAGGTTGTGTCAAATTGACTAGGGAAGCTAACTTACAATTGTTGCAGTCTTAAGGATACATATATTTTCCTCTTCAGTATAGACAACTCCTATAAATATGTTTTGTAGACCTGTGATGATAGTCATATATTCATTTCACATATTTTTAGCATATAAACTTTTATTTCTCTAGTTATGACAAGTAGCTTTGATGGGTGCAGTAGTCTGAGCTGTCATTGGTTGTCTTTTACAACTAGAAATAAAGCTCTTCAGTCCTTTCTGCTTTTCAAAGTCTCTGAAAAATATGTTATTCTGACAGACCTTCCTTTACATTTGACTTGGTGTTTCTCTCTTTCCAATTTTAATATATTTTCTTTATTTAAATATAATATTTCTAGATGTGGTTCTTCTCTGGTCTTGTCTATTTGGGGTTCTAAATTCTTATAGTATCTGAGTTTGCATCCATTCTAACAATAAGCAACTTAGAGAAAAGTGTTTGTTTTGCTTATAACTCCAGGTTACAGTTTATTATTGATTAGAAGTCTTGTTAGGAACTTAAGTCACTGTAATCATAGTCAAAATCAGACAGACAATATATTTACCTTTACTTTCCTGCCTGCTACTAGCTTTCTCTGCCCTTATACTTTTCTGGATGTCCATGAGTAAGGAATAATGCTGCCCACAACGTCTAAATTACCAATGAACTATCAGGACATCTTTTCCTACCTAGAGCCAATGAAATATAGAAAATTCCTTATTGGAAATCTCTTCCAAGTTGGTTATAGGTTATGCTAAATTAAAACTACAATCAATTAAATACAACATACTTTTTTGTAACTATAAGAAATGATCATAGAAATGTTTTCTATACCTATGAATCTCAGATTCCATCTTTGCATAGGGTGACAGATATCTTGGTTTTAGTTAGTCCACTCATCATCTTATTATATAAACTTTGTTCTTATTAGATTGTGCCTAGTCATCCACATTGCCTTCACACTGTGATTTTTTCCTTAAAATACCTCATTTATTATGATCTGGTGTGTATGTGTGATGAGTGGCTTTGTGGGTACACACAACCCAAAGAACATTTATGAGATCTTGAGAATAATGTTGTGGAATAATTTTTCTACATCTAATTTATGTGGGTTACAGAGACAGTTTGGTCATCAGGTTTTACTTTTTTTTTTTTACTCATTTTTATCTCATAATGCTGCCATTCACTTTTGTATTTCTATTTATTTCATTTACAATTGATTTGTTGTGCTTGTTTTTATGTTTCCTTGTGCAATAAAGTTGTTTTTATGACTTACTCTTAAAAATTATGTCATTAGAGGATGGATATAAACTTCAGTGGTCAAAACTACTTGAAGATTTTTAGAAGAGTGGCATTTGTTTCCCACCACTCACATTAAGTGGCTCACAATATCCCATGACTCTAGATTCAGGGGAACTGACACTTTTCAAATCTTACTGGACAAACACACACAAATACACACACACACACACACACACACACACACACACACACACACACACGTCTCTAGGGCCTTGCATATTATCAGATTGCCCATGTATAACATTCTCTCTCTCTCTCTCTCTCTCTCTCTCTCTCTCTCTATATATATATATATATATATATATATATATATATATATATATATATATATACATACATACATACATAGATTTCCCTTTCTCACATCCTCTCCTCTTCCCCTCATCTCTCTCTACCAGATGACTTATTCCCCTCACTCTGTTCATTGATGTATTAATGATGTCATACAACATTGATTTATACCATCATTGAATTTAATTAACTGTTTTTTTAATTGATGGGAATCATTCTTCCCAACATCATACAAAATACCATTCTTCCCATCTCTGTCATTGAATCATTCTGTCTTCATAGCACACTTCAACAGGAGGCAAGTATATGCTTTTCAGCCTGTTGAACATTACTCCTGACGCACTCAGATCTTGTGGTTATTTGTTGTGGAATACAGCCAATAGGTCTCATCACTTGATACACATCAATTAAAACGTAACAGAACAATAAATATCCAGGCTGATTATGATGGTACAAGCCTGCCAACACAACATTCAAGTGGATCAATAGTTCAAGACCATCCTTCATTACATGCCAAGCCTGAGGCAGTCTTGTTGACATTTGCAATCTATGCCTGCAAATAAACACATGTCTTTAAAAATGACTTCAAAGGCAGAACCACTGTTAATTATCAACTTCATTTACGTCATTGGCTTATTTTCAGTGCTTGCACTAACACAGTTTTGGCTTTTTGTTTGTTTTCAGACAGGTGCTGTTGCATTCCAGATTGACCACAATGTCTCTAAGTCCTGGGAAATGACATTAAACCTTTGGTCTTCTCTTGACTCTATCTCCTGAGATTTTGTATTGCAGATATATGACAACAACGTATTTGGCTTGGCTTTTACCTTTTCTTGGGAATGCATAGGCATGTGTATTTACAATGGTGTGGTTACAAATGTGTGAATGAGGATGTTCTTGTGTCAAAGCTTGTGTGTGTAAGACAAACAACAACATCAGGTGTTGAGCATTAATTTCTACCTAGTTTGAGATAGAGTCTTCTTGTTCTGCACTGTGTGTGCCAGATTAGCTGGTCCCTAGCTTCTGGGTATTCTGTCTCCACCTCCAATGTCATAGAAGGAGCACTAGGGTAAGAAATAGAGTCCTAATCACAATCTTTGAGTCCTTCCTGAGGATTCAAACTCAGGTCCTCATACATGCAAGGCAAATGCTTTCCACTGAGCCATCACCTGAGCCCAGCTTTTAATCACATTAAATGTCTTAACTCTGTTGTGTATTGTGCAATTCACTTTCTCTCTATTATTTCTCTATAGATAATTTACCCCTAGCTTTTAATAGAAAATTCTGTTATATTTTATGCAATTCTCTCTCTCTCTACTAATTCTCTGTAGATCATTTATGCCCTGCTTTCAGTCAAATCTTATATTCCTGTAATTTATGCATCCTACTGCTCTGAACATGGCATAATTCTTAACTTCACTTCAGACTTGATTCAGTAAGTCCCACAAATAATGGTGAAAAATCCAAGTGTGCAATGCAGGCTGAGATGTGTACAGAAAGCCTTAGAACAGGGACAGTGAAGATACTTGACTGTTTAGAACATATCACAGTAGCCATAGGGATGTAAATGAGACTTTGAGGTGAAGCTTTTGGGTATGCCTAGAAGAAGGTCCCTAGTTGTCTGGGTTTTGGAAACATGATTGTTGTGGAGTCACTATTGAAAAGTGATGGAAGCTTAGAGGTGGATAACAGAGTCAGAGGATCTCCCTCAGCAAGGGTTAAGATAATTCCTTAGACTTGATGACAAAAATTCCAAACCTAGCCATGCCAAGAACTCTCTGGCTTACTGTGTTGGTATGACTGATTTTCCTCAATACATGTCTCCATCATTGCAGCCCTCCAGGGGAATGACTCCATGTGACATCAGAGATAAAACTGTGAGGTGATGAGTTTACAATGAGTTGGTTTACCACCTCAATATCTGTGTGTATGTGTCAAATGTCACATTGGATATTGTAAATACTGGTTTGAGTTTTCTTAGTAAAGCTGTCTGTCATTTGCAAAAAAGTGAAGAATAATAGGAAGACACGACTTTCATTCTTATTAATTAACACCTTTCTCCTCCCATCACACAATGGCATATGTATCATGGTTTGAACACACCCATGCCTGGATATCCATGAGAGAAAGGGACAACTTCCTGCTACTGAGTTACAAAGATATGAAAAAGGTAATTGTCATTCTTACAGCAATCACAACGCCTTTCACAATCTCACCCCATGCAGCACCCCTTATTTATCAGTATCCCCATGTCAAGTTTAGAGTTATGAAGGGTCAATAAAAGTGAAATTATGCCCTATGTCCTTTCCTGACCTGCACCTGGAATTTTCTCTCCAGACTCCCTATCCATCACCCTATCTTATTCACCCTGGTGTAGGTGGAGTAGCTCACAATAGTGCTAATGGTTTTATTAATTCTGTCTATACAAATCATTTAATACACCTAATAACCCATTGTTCAGTGGAGAATGGGTAAAGCATTCCACTGTTGTGCCCAAAGGTATGTTACTGCCCCTGTACCGTAAGAAGAGGAACAATGGCAGGAAATCCATCTGTGAATTCTGGGAGAGCAGAAGAAAGAGCTGACGTTACATGAACAACACTTAGTAACACTCACATCTGACTAGGCATGTATAGTATGCAGCCAGTCAGGGAGCACTGTGCCCTGTGCTCTGAAGTACAGAGGTTTCTGCATGGTGAGCTAGAAGACACTGGAGGTTTCAAAACTCTTGGTAGATAATATCTAAAAATTTTCAGCATTAAGTAATGGCATATGTCAAAATAGACTGACAGGCCACACTCTTAATCAGATCATTGCAGGTTCCATTTCATTGAAATGCTCCCACAGAATATTATAAATATGTTTAACTTCTGTACATGTGTCTCAAATATCTTTTATTTTAAAAACTAAAAAGTATATTAGCAGGGTGTCACATAACTCTAAAGCTAGCACGGCCATATAGAGACAGTTTCAGGGGTTCTAGATCATCTTTGTGTATATGGTGGGTTTCAGGTCAGTCTTGGCTACAAGAGACATTTGTTTCAAAAGACCATTAAGGAAAATAATGTTAAGTTCGTTTATTTTCTTTATTTTCATTTGGTTAAAAGATACTCCCTCCAGTGATGGACACATACTAATTACACCAAGCATATAAGCACAAAAATACTCTCGTATGATCAGCAAATCAAAAGTTTAAGTAGTTTGGAAGTTATCAGTGAAAGGTAAGCATCATTTACTCATTATAGATAAACATATCAATTTCACTTTATACTGAACAAGAAAAAAATTGTACTGAGCATGCAGCCTGCCAAAAAAAACACTTACCCATCCTTAGAACAGACAAAAATATTAGTTAAGGAGGAAAAGAAGCAGTGTTACAACCAGTTTTATACATTTTAGAAGTTGACTCTGGTTATGATAAAGTTACTGATTGTTGTAACTATTTTTATTCATTTTATTTCTCTTATTACATTTTTTAACATATAAAATAAAATTTCAATTTAAATATATTTTGGCCATATTCTTCCCTCACACAATTCCTTCCAAATTTTATCCTCCACCTTACCCACACAACCTTAAATTCTTTCAGGAAAAAACAAACAAAATCCAGTAACAAAATTCTCCCTGAAATAAGACAAAATAAAACAATATATAAAATAAAAAACAATAAAAACACTGAACTGTAAGCAAATAAAAGCATGCCCCCAAACACACACAAAAATCTGTGGAGTCTATTATATGTTGGTCAGCTCCTCATGAACATGAAGACTCCATTAGAATGGTTGGTATATCCAGTGTCATTTAATTGAAGAAAAGTAATTTTCCCTCTACCAGCAGGTACAAGTGAAAGTTGAGTTGTTAACCTTTAGCCTAGTGGCTAGATTTTAATTTATTCATTCATTCATTCATTCAGTTTCTAAAAATATAACAAAATAATATCACCTCAAAGTTGGACAAGACAAACCACAGGAGGAAAACCGTACAAGAGAAGGCACAAGCACAGACCCACATATTTGCACATTTTGGAAGACCATAAAATCACTGAACTGGAAGCCATAACTTATACGCAGATGATTAGTACAGACTGGTGTGTCACTATGCATGCTGCTCCAATCAGTGGGTTCCTATGATCTTTTCTTATGTTGATGTGGTAGGCCTTTGTTTTTTGGTGTCAATAGATGGCCATTTGGGACACCATCTCCCCCATTATTTGGTTATAATATTTAGATTGCCATCATATGTATGGCATATATATATATGTGTGTGTGTGTGTGTGTGTGTGTGTGTGTGTGTGTGTGTATGTGTGTATAAAGAAGTTCCTTCAAATGTCCATTAATTTTAAATTTTAGCTGTGCCTCCCCATATTTCCTCCCTCAAGTCTCTCTCCTTTCTCCATCAACACTTGGTTCTGCCACTCTAGTACTTATCTAGTCATGCATTGTTTGCCTTCTATAATTAGATTATTTTTATAATTCTTTCATGCTGAGGGGACTTTCCTTCTTGATTCAGTCTATTTGGTGTTCTCCATTCATCTTTTACCTTGGTAGGCATCCTATTCTTTTGGTTAGGGAAATATTCTTCTATGATTTTGTTGAAAATATTTTCTGTGCCTTTTACCTGGGTTTTCTTCTTCTTCCTCTATTCTTATTATTAGACTTATTATTTTCATAGTGTCCCAGATATCCTGAATGTTTTGTGACAGGATTTTTTAGATTAACACTTTCTCTGACAAATGTCGATATTTCTTCTATGTTGTCTTCAATGCCTGAGATTTTCTCATCCATTTCTTGTATTTTATTCATGAAGCTCACATCTGAAGTTTGTGTTTGAGTTCCTAAGTTTTTCTTTTGCATTTCCTTCAATTTGGGTTTTCATGATTTCTACTTTCAGGTCTTGAATGGTATTCATTTCCTTCCACTGCTTGTGTTTTCATAGATTTCTCCATGGGATTTATTCCTTTTTTCTTTAAGGACCTCTATCATCTCCATACATGCTTTTTAGGGTCCTTTTCTTCTTCTGAAATTATTTTGGGACATTCAGGACCTGCTGTAGTATAGTTGCTGGGTTCTAGCAATGACATGTCCTAAATGCTATTGATTGTGCTTTTTTGTCTGGCATCTATACATCTAGGATTGGGAAGAGTGTAATTCTACATGCTGATATCAGGTCTTGTCTTTGCTGGGTTGAAGCTTCTTCCCTTATTTTTTCTTACTCTGACTGGTACTTAGAAGAGTGTGGTGGCTGTGTGTTGCCTAGTAGGAAATTCTTCTGGGATCCTGATAAGTGTGGCCACTGGGGATTTCAGGTAAAATGCTTTCAGATATAGATAGCTGACATTTAGGAATGGAGTTCATCTAGGAGGGGAATATAAGAAGATCCAAAGAAGAGAAGAGAACGGAGTATTCCATGGGAGCTGCTTACTTAGTCCTCTGGGAATGGGACACCTGAGTGCAGTCAGACCACAGGAGAAGGTTTGATATGAAGCTCTGAATGAGACTGAAGACTGGACTTGGAAGAATGGAAGGAGAGAGGAAGATCTGCAGCTAACCTACTTGCTTTCCTGAGTAGAGGGGCAGGTTGGTTCTTAGGTAGTGTCTTCTGGATTTCAAGAGT
The DNA here is from genome assembly GCF_903995425.1 of Onychomys torridus. Lineage (NCBI taxonomy): Eukaryota > Metazoa > Chordata > Mammalia > Rodentia > Cricetidae > Onychomys > Onychomys torridus. Next base: position 8,214,938 of record NC_050443.1, read on the forward strand.
TGCCAGGACAAAGAAATGAGAAGGAAAAAGGAATTTTGTTTGTTAAAATCTGTGTTATCCACATGAGTCAGGGGTATATGGGGGAGAAGACTGTAGCAGGTGTTCTACACAGAGCTTGAAATGAGTCTAAGAGACTTGGAGGAACAAATGGAGAGGTGAAGATTTGCATTTAGCCTAACTGCCTCCCTGTCCAGCTTGGTCTGTAGGTTCCTAGGGAATGCTTGAAGGAGTTCAAGTATGGGACAAATCAATGCATTGTGGTATGGATGTTAGAAGGGTTCTGGGATATCCACTAGAAATTTGAGTTCCTAAGGCAGATGTTCTGCAAAGCTGGAGGCAAGAAAGAGGGATTGTTGTTGTTGATCTTAGCCATTCTAACAGGTGTAAGATGGTATCTCATAGTCATTTTGATTTGCATTTTCCTGATGACAAAGGATGTTGAGCAATTCCTTGAATGTCTTTCAGCCCTTTGAGCTTCTTTTGTTGAGAATTCTCTGTTTAGCTCTACAGTCCATTTGTTAAATTGGACTGTTAGGTATTTTGATGTCTAATATCTTGAGTTCTTTATATATTCTGGAGATCAGCTCTCTATCAGATGTGTGGTTGGTGAAGATCTTTTCCCATTCTGTGGGCTGTTGTTTTGTCTTATTGACTGTGTCCTTTGCCCTGCAATAGCTTCTCAGTTTCAAGAGACTAATTTTTTCTCTCAGTGTCTGTGCTACTGATGTTATATTTAGGAAATGATATAGGGTGCTGATAAATTCAAGACTACTTCCTACTTTCTCTTCTATCAGGTTCAGAGTACCTGGAATTATGTTGAGATCTTTGATCCACTTGGACTCAGGTTTTGTGCACGGTGACAGATATGGATTTATTTGCAATCTTCTACATGTTCACATCCAGTTATGCCAGAACCATTTGTTGAAGATGCTTTTTTGTCATTGTACAGTTTTGGCTTCTTTGTCAAAAAGCAGGTATTCATAGGTTTGTGGATTAATTTCAGTGTCTTTAATTTGGTTCCATTGGTCTACATGTTATTTTAATGCCAGTACCAAGCTGTTTTTATTACTATAGCTCTATAGTATACCTTGAAGTCAGGGATTGTGATGCCTCCAGAGGTTGTTTTATTGTACAGGATTCTTTTATTGAGAACAGCTTATGTTGGAGAAGATGTGGAGCAAGGAGAACACTCCTACACTGTTGGTGGGAATGTAAACTGGTACAGCCACTTTGGAAATCAGTATGGCACTTTCTCAGAAAATTGGGAACCAATCTCCCTCAAGACCTAGCTATACCACTCTTGGTCATGTACCAAAAGAATGATCAATCATACCACAAGAACATATGCTCAGCTATGTTCATAGCAGCTTTATTTGTAATAGCCAGAACCTGAAAGCAACCTAGATGCCCTTCAACTGAAGAATGGATACATAAAATGTGGGACATATACACAATGGAGTACTACTCAGTAGAGTAAAACAATGACATCATAAGGTTTGTAGGCGAATGGGTAGAACTAGAAAATGTCCTCAGTGAGGTAACCTAGACTCAGAAAGACAAACACAGGTATGTACCTACTCATAAGTAGATACTTGATGTAAAGCAAATGATAACCAAACTGCAAACCATAACTCCAAGGAGGCTATTCAGTAAAGAAGACTCTTGGAAAGACATAGGGATTGCCCAGTCATGGAGAAATGAATGAGATCTACATGGGCAAACTGGTGGTGAGGGCAGGCAATGGAGGACAAAGTTTGGGGGTAAGAGAGCTGAGGAAATTGGGAGGTCCTAGCTGTATCAGGAATAGAGTGGGAGAACAAGGGAAGAGATACTACAATAAATGAAGACCCAATGGGAATAGGAAGAACCAGGGTGCTAGAGAGGTCCCCAGGAATCCACAAAGATGACTCCACTATAGACTACTGGCAATGGTTGAGAGAGTACCTGAGCTGAAGTACTCTGGTGATAAGATGGCTATACACCCTAACTACCATGATAGAACTCTCATCCAGTGACAGATGAAAGCAGATGCAGAGATCCATGACCAAGTCCCAGGTAGAGTTCCAGGAGTCCAATTGAAGAGAAAAAGGAGGGATTATATGAGAAAGAGATATGGAGACCATGATTGGAGAAAGCACAGGCACAAATAGCCAAACTAGTGGAAACACATGAACTATGAACTAATAGCTGAGGAGCCCCCCCTGGAACTGGACCAAGCTCTTTGGATAAGTGAGAGAATTGATTAGCTTGAATTATTTAGGAGACCCCCAGGCAGTGAGACCGGGACCTGTCCTTAGTGCATGTATTGACTTATTGGAACCTAGGGCCTATGCTGAGACATTTTCCTCAGCCTTGGTGCAGGGAGGAGGGGATTGGACATTCCCCAACTGAATGTACCAGGCTCTGATGACTCTCAAGTGGAGACCTTGCTTGCAGGAGGTGGGGATGGGAGGTGGGTTGCAGGGGAAGGCTGGGTGTAGGTGGAGAGAGGACAGGGGAATCTGTGGTTGATGTGCAAAATAAAAAGTAAATCTCTTAATAAAAAGAAAAAAAGAAAGGAGGATTGGACTCAAAGGAATGGGGAGGGTGAAGATCTATAATTAGCTTACCTCATCTGAGGCCACAGTGGTCTGCAGATTTGCAGGAAGGCACGTTGGAGTTGGATGTTCTGATAGTAATATGAATTGGAGGAGTGAGGTTAGAAAACCTAGATGACGACATATGCCAAGAATGATCTGTTGCATAACTGGGTATGAGACAGGGGAATTGGATCTAAAGCAGCACAGGGAAAGGTAGAAATCTGAAGTCAGTCTACCTGCTACCCTGGCAGGTGTTATTGGAATCTTAAACAGATTTAAAAATAGAAAAGCCTGAGCCAGATAATGGGGTAAAAGCTGATATTAAAGAAGCAGAGCAATCTACAGCCAACTTCATGTCTACAACTCCTCACCTGATACTAGAAGCCTCTGAGTCCTCACCCAAAAGGCCTCAGTGAAGCCTTTAGTTACTGATTCCTCAAGCTCCATATACTTTTATTTGCCCTGATATATTACTTAAAATGTGTGTGTGCTTCCTAAGCAAAGGCATGAGATTTCAAGTGCTGGAATTAAAGGTATGTGTCACCAAATCTGGCTGTTTCTCTCCTAGACTGAGTCAATCTCATGTAGTTCATGGTGGCCTTGAACTCGCAGAGATGCAGATGGATCTCTGACTGCAGAGTGCTAGTATTAAGAGTATGTGCCACCACTGCTTGACCTCTATGTCTAATCTAGTTGCTGGCTCTGTCCTCTGATCTTCAGGTAAGCTTTATTAGGGTATACAATATATCACCACAGGTAGGAGTAACAAAAAATAATTTTTAATGAAAAATAGTAAGGAGCATTAAAAACAGGAAAACTAGATCATTCGGAAAAAAAAAATTAAACTCTTGAACTTATTATCCAGGAACAGAAAGTTTCCATGTAAGTAGCAACACCAAAGGCTGTTTTGTCTTTTGTAAAATATTTTAATTTCTCATTATAAAATTCAATATTCCCCAGGAAGCTTCCTTACACAGCTGTCTCTGTTGTATGGTAGTGCAGTTCCTCAAAAGTCTCCTGTCCAACCATTCAACACAGTCTTTTCAGTTATTGCCATGGTTGTTTCTTTCCCATGTAATAGTAACTCAACTTGTGCTAAAGTATGTAATAAAACTATGGAGCCAGTGACACATTTAGGGCTCAGGACAAAGGTTATAATTCAAACAAATGTTTCCAGTGTTCCAATATTCTGCCTTCTTATGAGAATCTCACTGGATTAAGCCGGTGGTGGCTGTCCATTGTTCTAATTCCAGAATACAGATATCTGAAGCCTGTGAATGTGATGCCCATCTTTGTTATTGTATGAGCTCATAAATCCAAACAAAATACAATCTCCCAGAACTACTCCAAGTAAAAAATTACTGAAATCATTCCTATGAAAGTGTTTTAAAACAATATTATTCTCAGTTACCCACAGGAAACAACATTACATGGTGTAAATATTGACCATTCTTAAATTATTTATGCACATTGCCTTCATTCCCATTTATCACTGTCTAGAATTAATTCTCTAAGTCTCTTTAAACATCTCAGAGAAGGATGGGTATGGTGGTATGCACACCTTTAATGTCAACACTTAGTAGGTAAAGCCAGGTAGGTGGATCTCTGACCTCTTTGAGCTTAAGTTCAGACTTGTCTCCAGAGAAACTTCCATTCTACAAGTCATGGCCCATTGTGAGACTCTCTCTCTCAAGAATAAAACATTGCAGTACATTTAGTAGGTGAATTGGAACACACCTGTGAGAACAGTAATACAGAGATGGAAACAGGTGGATCAAATGCTCAATGACTTCATCCACTATGAAGTAAGTTTGAGAAGAGCATTGGTTATATGAGACCCTGTCTCTAGTGTCCTCTCCTACCTAGAAGAAATTCCAGCCTCTGTCTTTTAGGGCCACAGAGCAGCCAAATTTCAAGCTCACTCAATATAGAAATGCTGTATGGGACTCCTAACCTCTTTACATGCCCTATTTCTTTCCTAAACCCTTTTCAATGCTTTCTCATTTCATGTTGCCATTTCTTTCTTCACGTCCCTTTTTCATCCTCCATCCATTTTTCTAATCTCTGCCTCTGTTCTCTCAGAGCTTTCTGTTGATTACCTTCATTTTTGTTTCTTTCTATTAGGTCACAAAGAACACCATAAAGAAGATTTGTGACTTCCTAGAAAAAAAAATAGAGCCAGATGAGCTGGATATAGTCCTCAAGTACAGTTCCTCCCATGCCATGAAAGAAAATAACATGTCCAATTTTAGTCTCATCCCTGAAGATGTGATTACTAATGGTTTGTTCTCTTGAGAAAAGGTGAAGAAACTTTAGAGCTTTAAAAACTGTCAGAACATGGGTAGCACTTGTTCTTCCAGTGAGCCTCTAAGAAACTTGGGAATGTTTCAGAAGTCATTGCTTATCACATCATAATTTCTTTTTTTTACATTTAGTGTTTATTTTATTTCTATACATTATCTATCATAACATTCATATATCATATTATATCATCAATGCTATAGCACATGTTATCTCTATATCTACTATGCTATACATACTAGGTTTTTATAGATATTGAATTTTAAAGCAAATTATATGGATATAGAATGTTTTTTTTATTATTATGTGTTTTAATTTTATACATCAGCCATGTCCTCCCCCCTCCCGCTCCCACTCCCACCTTCCCCCAGCCCCTCCCCTCCATTCCCATGTCCTCCAGGACCAAGACACCCCTGAGGATTCATTTAAACCTGGTGGATTCAGTACAGGCAGGTCCAGTATCCTCCTTCCAGGCTGAGCATTTGTCCCTGTGTAAGCCCAAGGTTCCAAACAGTCAGCTCATGCACCAAGGACAGGTCCCGGTCCCACAGCCTGGGAGCCTCCCAAACAGATCAAGCTATTCAATTGTCTCACTTATCCAGAGGGCCTGATCCAGCTGGGGGCTCCACAGCCATTGGTTCATAATTCATGTGCTTCCATTCAATTGACTATTTGTCCCTGTGCTTTTTGCAATCTTGGATTCAACAATTCATGTTCTTGCAGTCCCTCCTCCTTCTCGACAGTTGGACACCTGGAGCTCTACCTGGGGCCTGGCCGAGGATCTCTGCATCCAATTCCATCAGTTATTGGATGAGAGTTCCAAGACGACTGCTAGGGTGTTTAATCATCTGATCACTAGACTGAATCCTGTACAATAAAACAACCTCTGGAGGCCTCACGATCTCCTACCTCAAGCTCTACTATAGAGCTACTGTAATAAAAACAGCTTGGTACTGGCATAAAAACCGACATGTGGACCAATGGAATCGAATTGAAGACCCTGACATTAACCTGCACACCTATTAACATATAATTTTTGACAAAGAAGCCAAAAGTATTCAAGGAAAAAAGAAAGCATCTTCACATCATAATTTCTAACAGCATTTACAGGAGCATATTTCCATGGTAATATAGTGGGATTCAGGAACTCTGAAAAAATGATTTGTTCTAGGAAAGCATCTTGGGATTGCATATGGTCAGGTCCAATACACTCAATGGAAAACAAAAGTGTTGACATGTTGCAATGAGGCTTGTAAGGCTCCCTGTATCTTAGAAATTCCAAAGAAAACATTTAGTGTATGGTACCAAAGACATATCTTGGACGATAACCACAGAAAACACTTCCATTAATGGCTGTAAAAGATGTTGAACATGTCAAAATTTCTGATCCTTAGCAGGCTGAGAGTAGACTCACATAAAGGCTAAGCAATTGTTCTCCTCTGTTGCAACCTGATAGTACTCGCAAACCTAATTTTGGATTGCCTCAGGCTCAGAGCTACTCAGTTTGTTGTGAACTGTTTCTTCTGAAATGGGAAAATCCATCTTCTCTATATCTGTGCCACATCTCTATGCCGGGAACAGACTTCAGGTATGGTTTTATAGCTGTAAAGTTGAAGATGAAATTTGCCAGAATGAGTCACATCTGATGTGTCACCTTTACTTTATTAGCAAAGAATTGGTGAGATGGGACTTAAAGTTGAACAAGACATGAGTTAGATGTCAGGTATTAGGCGATGAGTAAAGAACATGAGTATAGACACAGGAAGCAAAGGGTAACGGGTTTAAATTCCTTTCCCAATAATTTACTTTCTTCAGTCTTAAATTTCAGTCTTCCTACAACCTAGAGTGAAAGGATCAGGTGCTAGAATATAAGGACATCATGAGTACACATAGAAATAAGTAAGTTAAAGTGGTTAACAGATGGCATTTAATACAATACTGTTGGTATCCTCACAAGAAGAAGTTGGGACTCAGATTTGAGCACACATACATGTCTCCACAAGAATATAGTCATCTATATACTAAGAATTGAGGCCACTGGGAAAATCCACAGATATTTTGTATAGCCTCAGACTCCTGTGCTCCAGACTCAAGAGACAGAGCTCTCTGCACTACAACTGAAGGTTTCATGTAAAAGGAAAAGTTGCCCATTCTTGGATTTCTCATAATGAATCAGAATTTGGCATAGGTATAACAATATATATATATATGAAAGTTTAAATGAAATGCCAATAGAAATTAATTGGCTTGTTTAATAGGCAAGGGCTTTGGAAGCTTAGATGCAAAAGTTTTGTCAGAAATACACTGGAGCATATGCAATAGAATTAAATACACAATTCCACGAGGCCAACTGTCATTTCCATTTCTACATGTAGATTCTTCCAGAATAAGACCACAATAGGATTTAAGTCTCATAAAAACATAGTATTTTTCTTTTTTAATTTTATTTTATAATGAATTTAATTTTACATATCAGCCATGGATTCCCCAATCCTCCCTCCTATCCTCCGTCCCTGCCTTCCCACCCAAACGTCCCCCCATTCCCACCTTCTCCAAACAAGTCTTTCCTGGGGATTCAGCTCAGACTGGTAGATTCAGTTGAGGAATGTCCAATCTCCTCCTCCCTATGACATGGCTGAGAAAAGTGTCTCAGCATAGGCCCTAGGTTCCAAAAAACCAGTTCATGCACTAAGGACAGGTCCCAGTCCCACTGCCTAGGGACCTCCTAAATAGTTCAAGCTAATCAATTCTCTCACTTATGCAGAGAGCTTGGTCCAGTTCCTGGAGTGCTCCTCAGCTATTGGTACATAGTTCATATGTTTCCACTAGTTTGGCTATTTGGCCCTGTGTTTTTTCCAATCATGGTCTCAATATCTCTTGCTCACATAATCCGTTCTCTCTCTCATTAATTGGACTCCTGGAGCTCCACCTGGGGCTGGCCATGAATCTCTGCATCTGCTTCCATCTGTCACTGGATGGGACTTCTATCATGACAGTTAGGGTGTATGGCCATCTTATCACCAGAGTACTTCAGCTCAGGCACTCTCTCAACCATTGACAGTAGACTATAGTGGAGTCATCTTTGTGGATTCCTGGGGACCTCTCTAGCACTCTGATTTTTCCTATTCCCATGATGTCTTCATGTATTGTGGAATCTCTTTTCTTGTTCTCCCACACTGTTCCTGATCCAGCTAGGACCTCCCACTTTCTTCAGCTCTCTTACCCCCAAACTTTGCCCTTCATAACACGCCCTCACCACCAGTTTGCTCATGGAGAGCTCATTCATTTCTTTGTATTTGGGTGATCTCTGTGCCTTTTCTAGGCTCCTCCTCAAGAACCAGCTATACCACTTTTCAGCATATACCGAAGGAATGCTCAATCATACCAAAAGGACACATGCCCAACTATTTTCATAGCAACATTATTTGTAATAGCCAAAACCTGGAAACAACCTAAATGCCTTTCAACTGAAGAATGGATAAATAAAATGTACTCAGCAGAGAAATATCAATGACATCATGATATTTGGAGGCAAATGGGTGGAACTAGAGAAAAATCATCCTGAGTTAAATAACCTGGACTCAGAAAGACAAACATGGTATGTGCTTACTCATAAGTGGATACTAGATGTAAAACAAAGAATAACAAGACTGTAATTCACAACTCCTGGGAGGCTACCTAGTAAAGAGTATTTTTCATATATAATATATCTTAGGAGAAATACATATAATTTTTGTAAAAAACTTGTTTTGACTCTGAAAGTCATTTATAATGTTATTATGCTAGTGATTGTATATGACATCTGGTTCTTTTGCTTTTAAAGATAACTTTTCTCTGGGGAATTATTTCCTTGTACTCATAATCATTGTATGCCATAAGTTCCACTGGAAATCAGGACATCGAATGGAGAGACCAAGTTCATTACTCACCCCACACTGATTCATTACTTCTATGTAGAGATGCTGAGTTGGATATGATGGGAAATAACTTTGAAATAAGATGCATGAGGATAATATTGGTCTTTTCATTTCTTTTCATAATATTGGTTCCATTTTTTAATCTTGATGGTATAATCAGATCAAAGATTAATTCTATAATTAATTTCATTACTTACTAGTACATAACTAATTCCCCAAATCACAATGCATGAAAAGCTGTATTAAGTGATACTGGCTTTAAATGGGAGGAATTCTCTAGACCTAATTTCACTGTCCTTTAGCTGCACTTTTCAGGATATGAGAAAAATACATTTTCCTGCTTCTAGATAGCTACTCTAAAGAGCTACTGTTTAATTGAGAGACACAGTCATCTGGCTAGGTGAGATGAATCTGGTTTTAAGCTTCAAACAATTATTTTCTAAAAACAAATTTGGTCATTATGATTGCATATTAAGGTATTGCAGAAAATTCAGACCAGAGACATTGTCATTCCCATTCATCCACAGTTTAGTTGACAGAATATTTATAAGGACATTGCCATAATCAAGACATGTGGGGGCGTAATATCTTCTAACAAACTTTAAAGGATTTTGACCTCATTTCTTCACAATGGATATTTCCTAAACAGAATGTTTGTGCCATTAATCATTTTCATAGGTGTCCTGAGAAGGCATTAATCTGAGACACAGAGGGAAGCAGATCTAAATAGAAAGCATACAATCTGTAGGCCAATAAAAAACCATGGAAGATTGGACAACAACCTCTGGTGAGAACTGCAGCATCCATAACTATGAGAAAGTTCCTTTCCACCAAGACTTATGCCACAAAGTGTTAGGGTTATTCTGTCTCCTGACACAGCACAGTTTGTGTAGATTTTTAGAAAGAACAAATGAAGAGAAATAAATGCTTGTAAGGTGCACAGGATTTTGACATAATTAGTCTTATGCTTCATGTGTGTACCTGCAAAGACATGCTTCTCTGGTCTGGACTGGTTCAATCCAGTGAGCAGCAAAATTAAATTTGCTGAGATTCTAGTAGCTTGACATCAATTCTGGCTTTACAGGATCCAGTAGGGCTGTGGAAAACAGTAACAAAACTTGTCCTAATAATAAAGATAGTAATGAAGCTGACAGTAGCAATGGATATCTATAGGTTCCCATCTTAAGAGATGATACTCTTATAGTTATATCAATTAATGGTATATTTTTGAATATTATGTATCAATAATGGCCATTTAATTATGACTACTTTGTATGTTTTCTTTAAAATACTGCAGGGAATTTAAAGATAACTTATTGATACATAAAGAATATAATGTCATAAGAAAACTATGACTTCTGTTTACAGTCTTTTTTGCTTTAAATCCACATCCATCACTATTATGCTACATAACATCTCAAGGACTAATTTTTCCTTATCTGGAAAATGGGAACAAGGCTAGTACCATCTTCACTCATTCATGAAAACTTTCAACAATTCCATACTAAGTAAGTTCTATATGTCTGATATGCTTTGATAGAGGAAGCTTTTGGTGATGCAAGAAATATTTTACATATCAAATATATTAAATACATATTTCAGGCATCTTTACAAAAAGGAAATTCATCCAAGTGTCACAGCTATGAAATAAAAAAAAAAAAACAGCAGGGATGTGTACTGAGGAGTTCTACATGGAGGGAGGATATGAAGATGTGGCCATAGTGGTATCAATTAGGAAACTAAAGAACAAGAAGTGACTATATGGAAGACATCAGCAATATAGTGTGAAGGAAAACACAATGCACTGTGAGCAGTTGGACAATTTGACATCTCTAATGTCAAAACTAAAGATAAAATAGAATGGAGTGAAAAGAACCAAGATATGGTAAAAATTTATGGTGAGAAGATCATGTAGCTCTTCATACATCTCTGAGCACCATACTGACTGAAAACAGAAATCTTGGGATGTTCCCAGCTGGCAGTAGCTCTGTCTCTTGCATCTGATGAAAGCATTAAGATGATTGGCATGTGTATCTTCAGCTCAAGGGGATCTGAAGCCTTAAACCTCTGCAGGCATCTGCATTCATGTACACCTATACACACACATAATTAAAATTAAAATTAAAAGAGGTTTTTAAAAGTTGCTTGCATGCTTTGCAGAACTTTTATAAGTAAATACTAAAAGGTAGAAAGAAGAATTGAAGTCTGTTTGGATAATTGAGATGAGAAACTCTGTTGGCCTGGACAGTGTGATGGAAGCAGGTATAGTGGCAAGCAGAAATAATCTGAACATCTGAAAGGTAGAGCTAATGTTAAAGCTGTTGATATGGTGGGAAAGTAGAAGGGGTTACATGATTGGCATAGAGGTAGAAGGCTTCAAGGAATAAGATGTGTTCTCCAGTAAGTCAGTGGTACTTCTACTTTATTAACTCTGTGGTCCTTGTTAAGCACATGGTAAGAGCATTTTGAGGAAGAACTGAGTTGTTGAGATTATCATTAACCCATCTATGTGTCTTTTTAATATTTTCCAGGTACGACTGGGGACTGGATGAATCACTGCAGGCCAACTGAAGCCTTTGATAAAATATTCCAGGAGAAATGACCTGTTTTCCTACAGGGTTTTTTTTTTCTGTGGGAATGATTTCTTAACACTTTTAAATCATATATGGACAGAGGGGATTATTTTCCTGTCCTTATATATATGAATGCCAGGATGAAGCCACAGAATAAATTCTGTTATTAAAATGTGGAGTTATTTTTTTAAGATATTAGTAGTAGCAGTAGTAGTGATGGTGGTAATGGTCATTGTAGTGTGTGTGTGTGTGTGTGTGTGTGTGTGTGTGTGTGTGTGTGTGTGCTTGTGCATGTATATGTGAGAAGTGTTTGTGTGCGTTTCTGTATTTCTGTGTACAGTGTCTTCAAAGGTCAGAAGAATGCATTGGTTCCCATGGAGTTGCAGTTAAATGTCCTTTATGCCCCCTGCTTTGTGTCTTGGAACTGAACTCAGGTCCTCAACAAGGGCAGTAAAGTGTTCTTTACTTCCGAATAATCTCTCCAGCCCCGAGTCTTGGTGTCTTGAGTTATCAAATATTTGCTCCTTTTTATTAGTGGTTTGTTATACAGTATCACTAACTCCAATATGCTTCATGGAATTGCAGCTTAAGACATTCATTTTAATATTTTCAACGTAAAAAAATCACGACAAGAATCTTTAAGAAAATTTTACTCTGTGACATTAGGGCAAAGGAAATAAATTGTATTTATAAAGAATAAACCCTATTCAAATAAACTAAGGTGTAGTAAGACCTTTATCAACTTACATTTTGGATCAGAATTTTATACCTGTATTTCACTTTTTCATTTTTTGTAATTTTTAGTGGATGTATAAAATAATGGGTTACATTAGGAAATTTTGATACAGACATGAACATCATTCAGTATTTCCCCTCTACTGTTGAGTCCTGTCCTTTTTCTCTTGTTAGTACTTTCTGCTCCCACATGGTCCCCTCTGTTTGCATGTCATAGAGACACACTTATATTTAAATCTAGATGTGCAGACTGGAGAAGAATGCATTATTCTCTTTACTTTTATTGTTTAGTGGGAGGTTTTTAAGATAGACATGATGGAGAATACAGCCAAGGGCACCTGGAGAATCCAAATCAGGGAGAGAAAGCAGTAGACTGAACATAGCCAGAAGAATGGGCCAGGCCATAAGATAGGCAGCAAGAAAGGAGGACCAACAGAGAGGAGTTAAGAGAGAGAGAAAGAGTTGAAAGAAGACCAAGAGAGCCTACAGGTGATTAGTCAAAATGTCAGGGTTATATAGGAATCAGAAGCTGGGGAAGGGAAGCCCATGATCTGGAGAAGTTTAGGTTAAGCAAGAAGCTGAGAGGAGCCAGGATTCAAGATATCTGAGTAGACTCTGTAACAAATACTTGTCCAGAGTGCTTAGAGGTCAGCAGGTACTTTATTATGCTAATGGGCACCACCACAGTTAGCCATGTGTTCTGAGTTTCTTTGGGGCCTGACATACCAGCTTTTTTTGTAGATGATGATGTAATCTATTCTATAACTGCTTCTTAGATGAAATTAGGACATTGTCAGGACTTGGGCAGGTTGGAGTGCTGACCAAAGATTGGGAGGGAGGAGAGGAGTATAGTGTTCCAAGGTTCTGTGAGACCATCTGGGGTTAGCAAAGTGTGGGCAGCCTTGGAGCAGTCTTAAAATTCTGGTTCAAGCCCAGCTGTACATTCCAACAGAACCATCTAGCTTATATTGGGTTTCAGCAAGTCTAGGGCTAGCTCATTTTAATTTGTAGCAGTTGGCAGTCTTTAACTGATCAGAAATCCAATTGGACAGATATAGACAAGAGAAATTAGGTAAAGTTAAGGAGCTAAGTGAAAAATCTTTTTTTTTTTGGGGGGGGGGTTATACCCTTGAAACTTCCAGAACTGTGATGCTGGTAGTTGGGATGTGGAAGTTGACTGAAGACTAGGGGTAGCAGATATAGGAAGGGAGGGAGGGAGGGAGGGGGAGAAAGAGAGAGAGAGAGAGAGAGAGAGAGAGAGAGAGAGAGAGAGAGTACTTAAGTATGGACAGTGAAAGAAGTACGTAATACTGGAGTCTGTTTGACCTGTGACAGGTGGATCCAAGTCATGACTCACTGACACTTACATGAATTTTTAAAGTTTACAGAAAGAAATAAAAGTATTTTTGGCATATTAGCATTGGCACTGATAATAATCTGTACTGAAATACTTACTGCAGAGAAAGCAGCTAACAGGTACATGTAAAACATCTAAAGTAGGCTCATGCCTTAGAGACATAGTAAAAGCTATTGTTTTGGGTTAAAAGCATGAAACTTCTTCCTCTGTCCAGAGGCATGGATATATAAAGATTAGAATGAGATGTCTTCAGCAGAATGAGAAGCACTTTTAAGTCTGTACCTGGAAAAAAAAAGGGAATTTTAAATTTTGAGCTTGTGTCTATGATGAGAGTTGTCATTTGTTTACCAGGCATAGATTAACAGTTTATCAGAACTCCATCGATTAATGTCAAAACTCTTATCCTTAAAACTTAGTAAAACTATAGCATAGAAGGAGAGAAAAATATGCAACAAGTCTCATTTTTCAATACCCTTAACACACTTTAAATCACTTTCTTAAACCTTCACAACTTAAGTATTCACATCCTCAGACCTTTAAAACTTGCATTTCCACACTTGATATTATTTCTTCATGGTAGAAGCATGGAGACATGCAGGCAGACATGGTACCAGAGAAGGAGCAGAGAATTTATCATCTTAATCTGCAAGCAAAAGAAAGTATACTGTCTTCTTGCTGGCCATGGCTTGAGCATACACAAATAATATCTTTATACAGCTCCAAATCAGTATAAGTCATATCATGTCCCAAGTAGTAGGGTCCAAAATCCTTGATGGAGAAATGTTATGATAGAAAGAAATGTACAAGTTTTATATTAAAATATTAACATAATTCAACAAAGAAAAAACGATAAAATGTAAATAAAATTGCAGTTGAGTATAAGATAGCCATACTAACAATAAAAATAGCAAGACTCTAAAAACAAGGCTTCACACTTGACTCATTCATGGTGACATTTGACCACAATATGTTAAATCAATACTTTATATTTTGTACACTAATTCAGTAAAGATAACAAACCCTATATCAATGCATGAACCCCTTGAGTGTCAAATATAATGTACATTACATTGGTAAATTTCATGTCTTAAATTTACATGTGCAAACTGATATACACAGACATACATATAACTATGTACATACTATGTATATATAATATAAAGAAAACTGGCTGCTCTTCCAAAGGTCCTGAGTTCAATTCCCAGCAATTACAAGGTGGCTCACAACCACCTGTAGTGACATTTGGTGCCCTCTTCAGGCCTGCAGGCATACATGGAGACAGAACACTGTAAACATATTAAGTAAATAAATCTTTCAAAAACAGATAAAATCTTTCCATGAGTCTCTAGGTTTTCAAATAAGAAGAAAAATTACACACTTTAATGTGATCAAGAGCTACTAAGAGCCAGATCTGGGGGCATAAACCTCTAATCTCAGCTACTTGGGAAGCTGCACAAAACGGACAGCCAGTTTAAGGATGGCCTGGGCTACAGAGTGACTTTGAGGTAAACCAGGGATATGACCGGAACTTTTCATTTAAAAAAATGGGATGAACAATAGAAATTTATCTGAGTGAGACAGATGACTTTTTCCACTTTTACTATGAACAGGACCCTGATTCAATTTCATGTCTTTAGAAGACAAAGAAATGAAGGAGAAGAGAAAACAAGATATGATTAAATTTTGTGAGGAAGGCATGACAAGGGGCAGATGAGGTGGAATGTCTGAGGTGGCTTGAGATGGACCTTCCAACCTCATCCTTGCTCCTGTGCCAGCACCCTAAGTCTCAGTGACACACCCAGTCAAGGAAAATTTCTTTTTAAGTCTTCAAATAACTTTTAAAAACTACATTTTATGTAGTGTGAAGGTTGTGGAGTCACATGGGGAGGTCAGTGGACAAGTTTCAGGAATATCTTTAGGTAAATGCCTATACCTGGTGAGCCATCTTGGTGAATTCAAACAAATAATTACTGGCTTTTTAGAAGAAAAATTTAAATTATAAAAATTTAAAAATATTAAATGTATTTTAATTACCTTGGCATAGGATCTACCTTTAATCCCAGAAATCAAGAGGCAGAGGCAGGTGGATTCCTATGAGTAGGCTAGCTAGCCTGATCTACATATAACTTTCTAGGAAAGCTTGGCGCTCCAAAGAAAGACCTTCTCAATCAACAATTGTAGAGATGTGGATACATATTAAATCTTGTTCCTTCTCCTTTCCCAGCTCTTAAGCACTTCAAACTCACTAAATGTCAGGATTATTATTTTTTATAAAAATGAATTCAAGAGTAAATATAAAAGGAAATATGTAAGACACACACAGATACCTAATGGAGTTCATTAAATGATTAACTGTTTACCTGACCATGTGACTTCCAGTCAGTGTGTTTGTTATACCCAGTGTCTAACAATCTATAAGGAACCAAAGAAAACTCATGGTTCTCCAAATTGTACTACTTTTTCTTCTTCCTCTCTCTCTTTCTCTATCTATCTATCGATCTATCTATCTATCCATCTATCTATCATCTATCTATCTTTTGAAAAAGGTTTCTGTGTCTAATGCTGCCTATACTGAAACTGGATCAGTAGCCCAGGTTGAGTTTGAACTCACAGAGATCCTCCTGCTGTGTACCAACATACTGAGCTCCAATTGGATTCTGGTGATATCCACACTTTGTTCAGTCATGGCTTCACTATGGGGAATGGGTAGACATGGGTGCATTCTGTTTCCACATCAAAGGTTTTCTCATACTGCATGTTCTGACAGATGGGTAATAGTTAGAATACACAGACAATTTTTTCAATGTACTACAAGAACACAGTAGCCTAGCAAATTGTTGGCTCACATATCTTTAATTCCAAGATTAGGGAATAAAAGGCAGGTGGAACTATGTAAGTTCCAGGATAGAGTGCTCATTCTAAACAGTTTTTGGACAGCTAGGGCTACAAAGAAAAACATGTTCTCAAAAGACTTAGCAATAAAAAATGAAAGAAAACAAGTTACCAAATTTATAAATTGGGTATAAAACTAAAATTGTAATTTCTCAAAAGATGAATCAAAAATGCCCAAGGAACACTTTTAAATAATATAAAATAGGTTACCTGTGGCAGTAAATTCCTTTAATCACAACACTCTGAAGGATAAAGCAAAAAGAAATCTGTGAGTTTCTCCTAGCCTCCTCTACATAATAGGATCAGGGACAGACATGACTCTAGACAGAGACTTTGTCTCAAAGAAATAAAAAAATCGTATTTTTAACAAGTAAAGCAGGAAGAGGAAGAATTCAAAGTCTTTCCACATCAGATAAATGGAAAAAAATAATATGGCATTTAAGCTTACTTAGAGTGGCCAAGATAAAAAAAAAAAAAGAAAAGAAATGATACCTCATGCTGGTGAAGATGTGGGCAAAGAACAGTTGCTTGTTGCAGGTAGGAGAACAGCCACTATAGAAACAATGTGGATAATCCTCAAAAGCTGATAAACCGGCACTTGGGTTACAGGTCTGTAACGCCGGCCACTCAGTCTGAGGCAGCCAGACTGAAAATCAGGTTTGGGAAAATCAGTGAAACTCCATGTGCAAATAAAAAGTAGAAAGGGAGAGGAGGGTCCAAATGAAGTAGGACTTCAGGTAAAGGAGTTTGTCACAAAGCCTGGTGACCTGTGTTCCATCCCTGAGATGTACAAATTCCAGAAACAAAACCAACTCCTTATCAAGGAAGTGGTGGCACACATTTTATATGTTCTTTTGTTGTGTGCCTATGTTTAGTCTGTGCAAGTGTGTGTGCAACGTTGGCTTGCCCAAGATCCTAGCATGATTGTGAGCCACCTGGTGGTAGCTGAACCAGGCTTTCCTGTAAAACAACGGCTCTGACCCACTGATCCATCTCTCCAGACCACTGAAAGGAATCCTCAGTGACTGGACATCTCTAGTCACAGAATGTTCTAAAGACTTGAAGGTTTGCAATGAGAAGCACCTGAATTGACCACATTAAATTTTGCCCCAAAAGTACTTTACTTAAAGCATAAGAGAAATGAAACTAGAAGATATTTTTAGAAAACATTAGGTACTAAGAAAAGTTCATAGTAACCCAGGCATTTAGCATACACCTGGAATCTCAGCACTCAGGAGGCAGAAGGAGTAAGGCAAGAACCTGGGCTCAGCCTGGGCTACATATGGAAACATTGGCTCAATACAGAGAAACATTGGTTCAATTCTCAGTCAGCAGCCAGTATCCCAGCTTTCAGGGGACATAAAAATGTCTGGCCATCCTTGCTGAAATAGCATTGTGATGAGTGTCAAAAAATCAAAGTGATATGGGTGTGACGGCACGTCCTGCCTGTTTCTACACTGTGGAAAGGGGAGGGAGGCATGCCAGAAGCAACAGGACAGTCCCTCCCACATGAAAGACAAGAGGAATAAAACCCCAGGTAGAGCACAATTTAGTGTTCAAGTGAGAAGAATACTCATACACTCTTAAAGTTATCAAAGGCTATATAAGAGCCAGACCCAGAGACATAGAACTGTAAACCCAGCTGCTTGGGAATCTTCACCCTGGGAACTGCAGATACAAGGATAGTCTCAGCTACAGAATGACTTTGAGGTCAACCAGGTCTATGTGACCTGAACTTTTCATTTCATAAAAGGGAACACAGACAAGAAATTTCTGTGGGTAGGACATCCTTTTCCATTTTCACTATGATCAGGTATTTGATTCAATCTCCAGTACTGAGGAGTCAAGAAAAAAGAGGAGAAAAATTGGCAAGGAATTAAGTCATGGGAGGAATTCATGGCTAGAGACAAATGCAGGAACTATAGAAGAATGTATATTCCTCAGATGCTGACAACACAGGACTTGGGTTAAAGGTCTGCAATGCCACCCTCTTAAATTTGAAGAAGCCAGACCGTAACAAATCAGGGCTGTCTGGCAAGTAAGTGAGACCCTGTGTCAAAATAAAATGTAGAAGGAGAGAGGGAATGATGGTTACCCTTCTAGACCTATTAAGTCCTGATCCCATCCAGCCCATCCACCTTGGACCACCTTGTTCTTTGCAAGAAATCAGTGTTTAGCAAGGAAAGATGTGGCAAGGAAAATTGGTGCTACTGTGTCCTAAGGACAGCAGGTCATATCCTGGTTTGGTTTGTACTTTCTGAATGCCTGTGTACATTAATTTTTCATGGAGGCAATCTAGATGAATGACTCCACCAGCCACATAGGAGGGTGGTAGGAAGAAAAAGTCTGTGGATTTCTAGAACCTACAGTGGTGAATTTGGACATGCAGAGTGGGTTGGGCTTCTGGTGGAGGTATGTTCTTGCAGAAAGCACTACCTGTATCTCCACTAGTTCCTCGTCTTGTTTTCCTCAGATGTGAGTGTTGCTCCATGCACAGCTGGGCTTTCATAGTTCCTCACCTTGCAACTAAATTTTGTCATGGTTGTCATTTTATTCTAATTTTTTCCAGAAGGGCAGTTCTAAAGCCCACCCAGATTGGTTTTGATTTCTAATACCAGATCTGAATCTTCATCCATGTTATGTGGAATATTGAACCTCATATTTCATCCACTGGAGGCTGAGCTTCTAACTGGTGACTGAGAATTTATGTTTTAGATTAGACGTTTCTGTTTGGTTGTGGTGTCCCACCACTTTAATTCTAGCACTTAGGAGGCAGAAGAAGGTGGATTTCTCTGAGTTTGCAGAAATCCTTTTCTACAGAGTGAGTTCTAGGAGAGTTAGGGCTACACAGCGAATCCCTGTCTTGAAACCCCCCCCCCAAATTAGAATTCCCTCAGTTTTTTCACATGTAAGTTCTGTGATTATATGTGTGTGTTTTTATTATTGTTTATTATATGTTTTTTTTATTATTGAAAGTCAACTTTATTATTTTCTGTTATCAAAACCATGAAGGATCTTGAGTTCTTTTTGCCACAGTATTTCTGTGTGTTGACAAGGCTGGAACCTCTGTTCTGTTTCTCTTCTTCCTGTCTGCTGTGAGCTGAGATACAGGTTGGAGCTAACACTCTAGGATTCACCAGAAACTTCTTTTGGCTTTTAGTGTGTTGTAACTATTATCCATTGGGTGGTTATCTTGTTTCTTTAAGTGAGTAAAATGTTTTTGCAAGTAATTTAAAGTGTTCTAATTACCTAATCCATAACATTGAAAAATGTAAATTCATTATTGGATTATAAATAAGGTAAATACAAAACTAGAAAATAAATCTGGGATGAGATTAAAGGTGAAAACATCATAATATATTGTATACATAGTTAAAATAAGAATAAGGAAGACCTTCAGTTTCATGAGGTCCCATTCATTGTTATTCTTAGTGTCTGCCATCTTGGTGGACTGGAAACTGGAAAGACCAGAATAAAGAGCCTGGATCTTGGAAAGGGACCACCACAACCAGGCTAATGGGGGGAGCAGAGTTCACACTTAGGACTCTTTCTTAGCCTAACACTGACAGAGCAGGTGTAATGGGGATACTGAGGATGGGGCATGTCCCATAGAGAGACTTGGTAAGAGACTATATGGTGACTGGAAGAATGATGCTTACCATTTCCATCTCTTCATAACTCAGCAGAAAGATGTTTTTTTTTTCTCTATCTCTCAGGGACATCCCACTACATGTGTGCTCAATTTATGATCCAAATGGCACTGTGTATAGGAGATAAAGAACAGAAGATCAGAAGTTCAGTACCAACCAAATGATTCAGTGGTTAAATGTAATTTTTGATAACCCTTTGACTTTGGTTTGATCTCAACGAACCATACGATGTTTAAAAATAAGTGATTCATCAAGATTTACTATGATCTTGACAGGGTATTCATAGCATGAACACACACACACACACACACACACACACAGATGAGTGAACATGACAATTTTTGAAAGAAGGCACATTATGCAATCATTACTAGTTCCCCTGATCCATCTGTTTCCTAAGTTGTAAATGACACATCATATGCATATTAATATTTATTTATTCATATGCTTTATGTAAATGGATGGATTTTCTACATGTACACCAGAAGAGGGATTTGCATGCCCTGAAACTAGTACTTGATGGTTGATAGCTATATGTGTGGGGCTGGAAATTGAACTCAGGAGCTATGGTAGGATACTCATTGCTTTTAACTACTGAGTCATATCTACAACTTATAAACCATGTATATGTCAAGAGCATTGTGGTAGGTTGAAAGAAAATGTCCCCTAATGAAATTGGCACTACTAGGAGGATGTGACATTTCTGGAGTAGGTATGACTTTGTTGGAAGAATTATGCCACTGTGGAGGTATGCTTTGATGTATCACATATACTCATGCCACACTGAGTGTCTCAGACTACTTCCTGTTGCCTGGACAAGATTTGAAACTCTCAGCTATCTCTTCAACATCATGTCTTCCTACATGCCACCATGTTTCATCATCATGATAATAGACTGAATTTCTGAACTGTGAGCCACCCAATTACATATTTTTCTTTTTAAGAGTTGCCATCATCATGTCTCTTCATAACAATAGAAACCATATCTAAGATACATACCCACTATGTTATTTGATATTATGCATGTTAGTATACAAAGTAACATCATGAAGCCAAGCCCATTAACGGACTCATTATCTCATAGGCATATTGGCAGTGTGATAAGGGGAGATTTCAGCATCAGAGATGTGTATGAAGGAGAGATGTTATCTCAACACTGGCCAAACAGGGACACTGTGTTTTAATACAATCCTCTCTGTGCAGATACTTAGGCTGGGAGCTGGGCAGTGGTGGCACATACCTTTAATCCCAGCACTTTAGGAAGCAGAGGTAGGCAGATCTGTGTGAGTTCAAGGCCAGTCACACCTATAGATCAAGGTCCAGACAGCTCCAAAGCTCCACAGCTACCTTGTCTCAAAAAAGAAAGAAAGAAAGAAAGAAAGAAAGAAAGAAAGAAAGAAAGAAAGAAAGAAGGAAGGAAGGAAGGAAGGAAGGAAGGAAGGAAGGAAAGAAAGAGGAAGAAAGAAGGGAAGGAAGGAAGGAAGGGAGAGAGAGAAATAAATAAATAAGAAAGAAAGAAAGAAAGAAAGAAAGAAAGAAAGAAAGAAAGAAAAATACTTATGCTGCTATATGGAGGGTTTGTATATCCAACTTGGCCAAAGCTCTTTTTATACTGATTACATTATTACATGTGTACATATGTATGGTGTGTATGTATGTGTATCTTTATCTTCCACAGTCAAGGGCTTGAAGAGCTCATACAAATGTATATGCATGCAAGGGGAGGTTGAAAACTGTCATTAATGTCTTCCTCAACTGCTCTATTCTTTATTTACTGAGATAGATGTCCACTGAAACCAAAGCTTGCCAGTGTTGTCTAGTGTGAGGTTGAGATGGACTGTGAGGTTTGAAAACTTCAAGTTATGCCCAGCTTTCTCTATGTCATGGTTGTTCTTAAAAACAAAAGCTCTTGGGTTCTTGCTCTTTTTGCCACTCCTCAGTTCCTCCATCATGGACCCTTAAACCCCTGGAAGTATTAGCTACAATAAACATTCTTCTTTAAATAACCTTGGTAATGATGTTTCATCACAGGAATGGAAAACTTAAGAACACATTAATACTTGGTGATTTGTTTTGTCTCTCCTCCCTGATGCAACAGCTTAAGGATCACATGACTTTGTGAGGCCACTCCCATCAATCAATCAGATCAATGATTTAGCTACAAAGTGATCTCAAGGCCAGTTTGTGTAATTATGCAACCAACTATCTTAAAAGGAAATGTAGGAGGTTGGTAGGGGATGGAGCTGGTAGTAGAGCACTTGCTGCGGGATGTCCTGTATGCTGTGAATACATGTTACTATGATTGATTGATAAATAAAATGCTGATTGGCCAGTAGCAAGCCAGGAAGGATAGTGTAGGTGAGGCAATGAGAGAAGAGAATACTTGGAGGAAGAAGAGTGAGTCAGGAGACACTGCCAGCTACCATGTGGAGAAGCATGATGTAAGATACCAGTAAGCCATGTGGCAACTTAATAGCAATGGGTTAATTTAACATATAAGAACAGATAGCAAGAAGCCTGCCATGGTCATACAGTTTATAAGTAATATAAGTCTCTGTGTGCTTTCTTGGGGGACATGAGTGGGAGAGATTTGTCCTGACTTCAGGCAGGCTGGGACAGAGAAAATCTTCAGCTACAAGCACTTGCTTGGCATATGTGGCCTCTGTGTGTACTGATGTATCTAGAGATTCAGGATACCCTGGGATGTTCCATCATGGGGTAAGACTGGATTGTATTTCTATCACTGAGCTGATTTACTTTCCAGTGGTGATGAGCCCTAAAGCTGCTGGAACAAAGAGAGGTTGGGGGACCCAGGAGGATCATAGAGACTCTGAGCTTCTCAGACAATCATGAAAGAACACACCATTTCTTTGAGTGAAAATTTCAAAACATATATCCAGTGACTCTAGTTTCTTGATGTAATTTAAGGTATGTCATATATGATAGCCTGACACATTGTCTCTGGGATTTCTGAAGAGATAAATCACTTTAACACAATCACAAGAGAATGAAAAACCTATGCACTCAGTTGCCAACATCGTTATTTGATCTCCTAGGCAGTTTTAATATAAAACCTTCCAAATATGAAAAGATTTCTGTTTTATTTGGGGCATGGCTGTGTTTATGTGGGTGTGTTGTGTTCATGTGCACATACTAGGGCTTGTGTGTCTTGGTATGCAGTCTTATATTCTCAGGTGTCTTCTTCCAATATTATATTTACTCCAAGGTTCAAACTTCTCAGTTTTGACGTTAAGCCCCTTTACCTGTTAGGTGATTTCCAGATCCTTCCTCTGTGGGATGATTGAGTCTAACCTAGTGAGATCACATCTTAAACATGTTACACAGTTGGATGTGACCTTAATTCTCTATCTTCTATTCTTAAGAACTGTGACTAAATGCATGCATCAATATATCTGGCTCTCTATGGACTCTTTTACAAAAGGCTGATAGCAAATATTAAGCAGTTGTCCATGGTATAATTGGATTGTCACTGTACTAGGAGTTGAACATTGGCAAAATGTGATGGCTCTTTATTCTGGACATCAGAGTACTGATGAGGAAAGTCCCAAGAATGTTTTAAAAAGCTTGTGATTTTTTTAAATAGTCACCTTGTGCCTCTCTCTCTGTGTGTATGCATGTGTTCAATTCCTGGGGAAGCAGGAAGTGGAAACCAGATAAATATGGTTGTGAGCCAGCCAATGTGGATGCTAGAAATGAACCCAAGTCCTCAGGAACTTCAGCAGGTTCTTGTAACCTCTGACTATTCTCTCCATATGATGCAAATAGACATGGTTTTAAACTTGTGTTGTTTGATGAAAGATCACTACCAGAAGGACTGGTCAATAAAATATGTAATGTTAACAGACATAAATCCCTATACAGTAACATACCATACTGTTCTTCTAAAGATAGTGACTCATGCTAAGTCATAGTTCCAGTACTGCTGATATTCTCTTGTGATCCTTCATCAGCCACACTGAAGATTTGAGTAACTCTGATCTCAACAGACAGCATGGCTATGCACCAAACACAAGGTAACCAAAGTTTACAAAATAAACACCACTACATCTTAAATCACATATTGACACTTACACACTGAAATCCTGGAGATTTCAGAACCTGTCCCTCACTAATAGGCAGGTTATCTAGACAAAAAATAAACAGAAATGTTCAAGGAAACTGACTGTAGTTAGGTTTTGCTTTGGACTGTTAAACAGCTCCCAGATAAAGACACCAAGATTTCTTATTAATTAACAAACCTCAGCCTTTAGCATAAGCTTTTCCCACTAGCTGTTATATCTTCATTTAACTTGTTTCTATTCATGTACGTTTTTCATCAGTTTTTTTTTTTAAACTTTCTTACATTCCATACATTCTGCTTTCTTGCTTCCTCTGTGTCTGTCTGGCTTCCCCTGTCATCTCCCTCCCTCCATCTGTCTCATTTTCTTCTCTTTTATTTTTTCTGGAACAAAAATTCCTTCTCTGCCTGGAAGTCCTGCCTATACCTTCTCCCTCATTATTGGTTATCCATTTTTTTATTAGCCCAGTCACATGCCTTAGGTAGGCAAGGTAAAGTAGCAACATATCTTTACATAGTGGAACAAATGCAACACGTTTTGCCCATTAAACAAATATTCTGCAACATTTCCCCTTTTGTCTAAATAAAGAGGAAAGGCCGTAATTTCAACATAGTAAAAATATATACATAAGAACAATTAGCAAGTAAAAATTATGTTTGCAATATCCAGTGTATTTGAATTTGGCATATTCAGAGAAAATTCTCCATTATCTATCCTATCTTGGTGAATCCAAATTTGTACCTAATTTAATTTCTATCCCAACTTATATTACTAATCAAAAACTTTCTTTATAGACATAAAAACATTTTCTTATATTAAGAATTTATGCTATTATGTCTCTCCAAATTTATATAATTTATAGCTTTTTGGTGAGTTTCTTTTTTGAATTTGGTCACAAGAAAAATTATAACCATGACTTTTTCATCTTCAACACCTTCAGAGACCTGAGGATAAAATAATATTATTTGAGTAAGTAGGAAGTGCTGAGCAAGCAACTTCTGAAACTAGATAAATGACAAAGACATCTGGCTGTCTAGACAATCACCCAAGAGTCATGCTAGATGCCTCTGCAAATTTGGGGAACCCCTTCCATCATCAGCCTAGACGCTTAGAATATCTGACAGCCTTTTCTGTGAAGGAAAAAATTTAAAGGACTGTCCAACCTCATCTTGGCAAAGTTTGCCAGTCTTTTTCCTTTGTGTTCTGATTGTCCAGTTTGTACAACGTATTGTCAGCAGTCAATGCAAGGGAAGTTTCTTGCCCAAATGGCTATATTTGCTACAATGAAAGCAAACTCCATATGGAGGAACTTTGATGCCCATCATCCTTTTATAATGTAGATTGAGGCAGGTAGGAGCAGATGTGTCTCACTGTCATGAAAAGCCTTAGGTTATTAAACATCTTAAATGCCATATTCTGTAGCACTCTGAAACATTTCAAGATCACCTGTCTATCTAAAATATATCTGCTTAACCTTGAAAGCATACCTAAATTACAACAAGTTTAATTGTTACAGATGACTAACTACTAACCTGCACTTAATAATTATCCTAAACAGTATGTAATAATAGTTTTTAAAGACTACAACCCCATATTACATTTTCAAATGAGCTACACAGGGATAACACCTCAAACAAGAGTGGAAACATATACAGTATTACAAAAATAAACTTAAATCTATATCAATATACAAAAGTCTATCAAAGCAACATATTTCAGATGCAAAGTTGTCTTTTCAGCAGACAGACCCTGCAATCTCCACACCCTGCCCCCACACCCATCTGCCAGAGACCCTAGCAACTTCCTAAGACTTAAAGACCGCCCCCAGCTCCCATCCCACCCCAGAGCTCCCATCTGGACCAGAGGTAAGTGCCTGGGGTCACATCCAGAGAGGCCAGCACCTAGGTCAAAGCCCTGGGCACCAGCCATTCAGAGGAACACCTGCCCAACTTGGCCCCAGGTTCTGGCCATCAGGCAGGACACCCACACCCACACCCACTGCGAAGGTTCCCCTTCTCCAAGACCACATGCTCTGCTCCCACACCCATCTTCCAGAGACCCTAGCCACTTCCTGAGACTTAGAAACCATCCCCCAGCTGCCATCCTGCCCCAGAACTCCCATCTGGATTAGAAGTGAGTGCCTAGGGTCATAGCCAGAGAGACCCACCACTAGGTCCCACACCTGGGACCAGCCATCCCTAGGAAGACCTGCCCAACTTGGCCTCAGTTTCTGGCCATCTTGCAGGCCCTTTGGGAAGGCTTCCCTTTTCCAAGAATGCAGGCATACCCTAAAATCTCCAGAGCCTGCCCCCACAACCATCTGCCTGAGTCCCCAGCAACTTCCTGAGACTTAGAAACCAGCTACCAGCTCCCATCCCAACCTGGAGCTACCATCCCGCCCAGAGCTTCCATCTGGACCCAAAATCTGCCAGATCTGCCTGGACCAAGTGCACTGAATAGACCAAGAATGAATCCATGAGGAGTTGGGCAGATGTCAAGGCAGAAGTACATACAACAAAATACAGAGCAATACAACATCACCAGAACCTAGAATTTCTCCAACAGCTAGACCAGAACATCACAGAATGGAAGAAGCAGAAGAAAACATCCTTATGAATAACATCATGAAGAGGCTAGAGCATTATATAGAAGAAATCAAAAATAAATTGGAGGAACAGACAAACAAAAAATGGGAAGAACGCTATAAAAAACTAGAGGAAAGGACAAATAAAGCAGAAGAAAACAATAAGAGTCCAAAAGAAAATCATGAAAAAGCAATGCAACAGATTAGGGAAACAGTCTAAGACCTGAAAAGAGAAATAGAAAAAATGAAGAAGATACCAGCAAAGGGAATACTGGAAATAGAAAATCTGAGTAAACGAACAGGAACGTCAGATGCAAGTATAACCAACAAAATGCAAGAAATGGAAGAGAGGATCTCTGGTGTTGAAGATACAGTAGAAGAAATAGATTCATCAGTCAAAGAAAACACTATAGCCAACAAAGTCATGACTCAAAATGTCCAAGAAATTTGGAACACCATGAAAAGACCAAACCTATGAATAATAGGGATAGAGGAATGAGAAGAATACCAACTCAAAGGCACAGAAAATATAGTTAACAAGATCATAAAAGAAAACTTTCCCAACTTAAAGAAGGAAATGCCTATGAAAATACAAGAAGCCTATAGAACACCAAACACACTAGACCCCCCAAAAAGACCCTTGCCACATAATATTAAACAACTGAATGTACAGAATAAAGAAAGAATATTAAGAGCAGCAAAGAAAAAAGAAAGTGACATATAAAGGCAAACCCATCAGAATAACACCTGATTTCTCAATGGAGACTTTGAAAGGCAGAAGGACCTGGACAGATAGAATGAAGACACTAAGAGACCATGGATGCCAGCCTAGACTAACATACCCAGCAAAACTTTCAATCGTCATAGATGGAGTGAACAAGACATTCCAAGACAAAGCCAGATTTAAACAATACTTCTCCACAAACCCAGCCCTACAGAAATCACTAGAAGGAAAATTCCAACCTAAGGAAGGCAGATACACCCAGGAAAACACAGGCAATACATAACATCACATCAGTAAACCCCAAAGAAGAGAAGTACACACACACTACCAACAAAAGATAACAGAAATGAACAATCACTGGTCATTAATATCCCTTAATATCAATGGACATAATTCACCTATAAAAAGACACAGACTAACAGAATGGATACATCTTTCTGTTGCATACAAGTAACACACCATAATTCAAAGATAGACACTACCTAAGAATAAAAGGCTGGGAAAAGACTTTCCAATCAAATGGTCTTAAGAAGCAAGCTGGTGTACCCATCCTAATTTCCAGCAAAATATACTTCAAACTAAAATCAATCAAAGGGATCAAGAAGGATATTCCATATTCATCACAGGAAGGATCCACCAAGATGAGGTTTCAATTCTGAACATTTATGCCCCAAACACAAGGGCACCCACATATGTAAAAGAAATATTACTAAAGCTTAAATCACATGTGAAATCCCACACATTAATAGTGGGAGACTTCAACACCCCACTTTCACCTTTGGACAGATTGGCCAAATTGAAACTTAACAGAGAAATAAACGATTTAACTGATGTTATGTATCAAATGGACTTAATCGATATCTACAGAACATTCCATCCAAACAAAAATGAATATGACTTCTCAGCACTCCATGGAACCTTCTCTAAAACTGACAACATACATGGCCACAAATCAAATCTCAACAGATACAAAACAATTGGAATAACCTCCTGCATTCTACCAGATCACCATGGTTTAAAGTTAGATATCAACAACAGCAAAAACTACAGAAACCCTACAATCTCATGGAAACTGAATAATGCTCAACTGAATCACCAATGGGTTAAGGAAGAAATAGAATAAGAAACTAAAGACTTCCTAGAGGTCAATGAAAAGGAATACACAGCATACCCAAACTTATGGGACACTATGAAAGCAGTACAAAGAAGGAAATTCATAGCACTAAATGCCCACATAAACAAGTTGGAGAAATCAGACACTAGTGACTTAACAGCACACCTGAAAGCTATACAACAACAAGAAGCAAAGTCTCCCACAAAGAATAGATGGCTGGAAATTATAAAATTGAGAGCTGATATCAATAAAATAGAAAAAAAGAGAATAATACAAAAAATTAATGAAATAAAGAGTTAGTTCTTTGAGAAGATCAACAAGATAGACAAGCTCTTATCCAAACTAACCAAAAGACACAGAGAGAGCATCCAAATTAAGAAAATCAGGAATGACAAGGGGGACAGAACAACAGACCATGAGGAAATCCAGAGAATCATCAGGTCATACTTCAAAAACCTCTACTCCACAAAACTGGAAAATATAAAAGAAACGCATATTTTTCTGCATAGGTACCACATACCTAAGTTAAATCAAGACCAGATAAACCATTTAAATAGTCCCATAACCCCCAAGGAAATAGAATCAGACATTAAAAGTCTCCAAACCAAAAGAAGCCCAGGACCAAATGGTTTCAGTGCAGAATTCTACCAGATCTTCAAAGAAGACTTAATACTAATACTCTTCAAATTGTTCCACACCATAGAAGCAGAGGGAATATTACCAAACTCATTCTATGAGGCTACAATTACCGATTCCTAAACTAAACAAAGATGCAACAAAGAAAGAGAATTACAGACCAATCTCACTCATGAACATTGATGCAAAAATACTCAATAAAATACTGGCAAACAGACTCCATGAACTCATCAAACAATTATCCACCATGATCAAGTAGGCTTCATCCCAGGGATGCAAGGGTGGTTCAACATATGAAAGTCTCTCCATGTAATTCACCATAAAAACAAACTCAAAGAAAAAAAACCACATGACCATCTCACTAGATGCTGAAAAGTCCTTTGACAAAATTCAACACTCCTTCATGATAAATGTCTTGGAGTGATCAGGAATGCAGGGAGCATACCTAAACATAATAAAGGCAATCTACAGCAAGCCAACAGCCAACATCAAATTAAATGGAGAGGAACTCAAAGCAATGTCACTAAAATCAGGAACAAGGCAAGGCTGTTGCCTCTTCCCATACTTATTCAACATAATACTTGATGTTCTAGCCAGAGCTGTAAGACAACATAAGGAGATTAAGGGAATACAGATTGAAAAGGAAGAAGTCAAGCTTTCCCTATTTGCAGATGACATGATAGTACACATTAGTGACCCCAAAAATTCAACCAAGGAACTGATACAGCTTATAAACATCTTCAGCAACATAGGAGGATACAAGATCAACTCAAAAAATTCAGTAGCCCTCCTATATACAATCAATAACCTGGCTGAGAAGGAAATCAGAGATACATCACTATAGCCACAAATGTTATAAAATACCTTGAGGTTACTCAAACTAAGCATGTAAAGGACATATATGACAAGAAATTTAAGTCCCTGAAAAAAGAAATTCAAGAAGATGTCAGAAAATGGAAAGATCTCCCATGATCATGGATAGGCAGGATTAACATAGTATAAATGGCAATCTTACCAAAAGCATTCTACAGATTCAATGCATTCCCCATCAAATTACCAACACAATTCTTCACAGACCTGGAAAGAATAATACTCAACTTCATATGGAAAAACAAAAACAAACCCAGGATACTCAAAAAAATCCTGTACAATAAAACAACCTCTGGAGGCATCACAATTCACAATCTCAAGCTCTACTATAGAGCTGACATAATACAAACAGCTTGATACTGGCATGAAAGCCAACATGTGGACCAATGGAATCAAATTGTAGACCCTGACATTAACCCACACATCTATGAACATATAATTTTTGAAAAAGAAACCAAAATTGTACAATGGAGAAAAGAAAGCATCTTCAACAAATGGTGCTGGCATAACTGGATATCAATGTGTAGACGGCTGCAAATAGATCCATATCTGTCACCATGCACAAACTTAAGTCCAAGTGGATCAAAGACCTCAACATAAATCCAGGTACTCTAAACCTGATAGAAGAGAAAGTAGGAAGTAGTCTTGAACACATTGGCACTGGAGATCACTTTCTAAATATAACACCAGTAGCACAGACACTGAGAGAAACAATCAATCAATAGTACCTGTTGAAACTGAGAAGCTTTTGTAGAGCAAAGGACATGGTCAACAAGACAAAGCGACAGCCTAGAGAACAGGAAAAGTTCTTCACCAACCCCACATCTGACAGAGGACTGATATCCAGAATATATAAAGATCTCAAGGAATTAGACATCAAAATTCCCAACAGTCCAATTAAGAAATGGCCTATAGAAGTAAACGGAGAATTGTCTACAGAGGAAGTTCAAATGGCTGAAAGACATTTAAGGAATTGCCCAACGTCCCTAATTTTCTGGGAAATGCAAATCAAAATGACTCTGAGATACCACCTTACACCTGTCAGAGTGTCTAAGATCAAAAACACAGAAGACAGCTTATGCTGGAGAGGATGTGGAGCAAGGGGAACTCTCCTCCACTGCTGGTGGGAATGCAAGCTTGTACAGCCACTTTGGAAATCAATATGGTGCTTTCTTAGAAAATTGAGAATCCATCTCCCCCAAGACCCAGCTGTAGCACTCTTGGGCATATACCCAAGTAATGCTCAACCATACCACAAGGGCATCTGCTCAGCTATGTTCACATCAGCAATGTTTATAATAGCCTGAACCTGGAAATAACGTAGACGCCCTTCAACTGAAGAATAGATAAACAAAATACGGTACATATACAGAATGGAGTACTACTCAGCAGAGAAAAACAATAACATCAAGAGGTTTGCAGGCAAATAGATGGATCTAGAAAAAATCATCCTGAGTGAGGTAACCTAGACTCAGAAAGACAAACATGGTATGTACTCACTCATACGAGGATACTAGATGTTAAACAAAGTTGACTAGACTGCCACACAACTCCATGGTGGCTACCTAGAATAAGGACCCTAGTAAAGTCATAGGGATCATCCAATGACAGAGAAATGGATGAGATCTACATGAACAATCTGGATGACAGTGGTAGTAATGAAGGCCAAGGTTTGAGGGAAAGAAAGCTTATGGGAGCAGGAAATCCCAGCTGGATCAAGAACAGAAAGTGAGAATGAGGAATAACATACCATGATAAATGAGGACCACATGAGAACAGGAATAGGCAAAGTGCTGGAGAGATCCCCAAAAATTCACAATGATACATCCTCTGTAGACTGCTTGCAATGTTCTAGAGAAATCCTGATCTGACCTAGTCTGGTGATCAGATGGCCAAACACCCTAACGGATGTGCTGGAACTCTCATTCAATACCTGATGGAAGTGGATGCAGAGATTCTTGGCCAGGCCCCATGTGGAGCTTCAGGAATCCAATTGTCAAGAAAGAGGAGGGACTGTAAGAGCATGAATTGTTGAGACCAAGATTGAAAAAGCACAGGGACAAGTAACCAAACGAATGGAAGCACATGAATTATGAACCAAATGCTGTGGAGCCCCCAGCTGGATCAGGCCCTCTGGATAAGTGAGACAATTGAATAGCTTGAACTGTTTGCGAGGCATCCAGGCTGTGGGACCCAGACCTGTCCTTAGTGCATGAGCTGGCTGTTTGGAACCTTGGGCTTACACAGGGACACTTTGCTCAGCCTGGAAGTATGTGACTGGACCTGCCTGTACTGAATCCACCAAGTTTAAATGAATTCTCATCATTGTCTTGGCTCTGGCAGATATGGGAATGTAGGGGAGGAGCTGGACAGAATTTGAGGGAGGGGTGGGAGGAGGGAGGACAGGGGAACCCATGGCTGATGTATAAAATTAAAACACAAATATAATAAATGTAAAAAAGGAAAAAAGAAAAGAATAACTGTTTCAGTTACTGTTCCACTGCATATCAGAAGCCATCAGTCCATTGCTTTTTCAGCTGGCTTCAAATAAAGGAGCCCTATACCTTTTCTAGGTTGGAAAGCTATTTCAGAAATGGGGTCATATTGTCCTGGCCTTAGAGGACACCTGTTGCCAAAGCTGCAACCACACTCATCTTGGCAAGGATCAGTAGTTTTCTGTTTTGTGTCCTTTTGTCTGCTTTGGTTGCAAACTCAACATTCAGTGTGAGGGCACTTTGTTGCCCAGTGGCTAACTTTTGCCACAGTGGAAGTTAACTCTATATGCATTTTCTTCAATGCCCATATCTTCTCTGAAGCATATTGGTGCTGCCAGGTGCAGACATGTTTCATAGTCATAAAAAAGAGAAAAAAATCTCTGTTTCTAAAACATTTTAAATGCCATATACTATAGATCTCTGAAGAGTTTGAAGATGACCTGTGTATCTAAAATCTATCTCTGCTTGATGTTGAAAATATACTTATTTTGACTACAAGTTCGATTGTAATGTCTAACTACTAACTCTCATTTCTTTATATCCTAATAGTAATAATAGCATTCAAGGAATAGAAAATTGCATTACATTGTTAAATGAAATGTATAGGGCAGTATCCTGATCAAGATTATAAATATATGTGTAGTTAGAGTTTTCCTGCCTGGCCCACAGTCAGGACAAATCTCTCTTACCTGCCAGTCCCACAGTCGCTCAGACCCAACCAAGAAAGCATACAGAAACTTATATTGTTTATAAACTGTATGGCGAAGAACCGCAGAAGCAGTGAAGGGTAAGGTTTTCCGCTCTTGCTCTGACCTCGTGGTTTTTAACTCTGCAATTGGTTCTGTGTTTCTTATTTAACAAGCCGGATACATCTACATATATGTATAGCATTTTCTGCCAATATAAATATAAATAATGTGTATACAATATATAAAAATCCAGTCCAATGTAAGGTATTTAAAACTAGTCATTATCTTTTAAAGTAGATTCAAATATTTACCTTTTAATCTATCTATCTATCTATCTATCTATCTATCTATCTACCTATCTATCTTTCTTTTCATAATAGATTAAATAATCTATCCTTTATTCTATCATTTCTAACTCTCTTTTGGTTTTCAGAGTAGATTCAATAATCTACATCTATTTTACCATTTTTGAGACAGGGTTTCTCTGTTTACCTTTGCACCTTTCCTGGAATTTGCTTTGGAACCAGGCTGGCCTCAAACTCACAGAGATCTGCCTGCCTATACCTTCCGAGGGCTGGGATTCTGCCTCCTGAAGATGTATATCACCAACACCCTTCTAACAATCTACCTCTTATCTATATTCTCTTTTCTCTTTTTTTTTTTCAAAAAAGAACCTTAAATCTAGTCTCCTTTGTTAAGCCTCTTGCCTTACTATTAACAATAACAACTTGTAACCAACCATGCTAAACAATGACAACTATCCCAAACCCTAAACTTATTGAAAGACCCAAAACCTCCTGCCCCACCTCTTCGTAATATGGACATTGTGCTCTTAAAATTACTTCCTGCTATTTGGGGGCAAAGGCATCTTTAGGGGATCGGGAAAAGAAAAATTTCTGGATAATTGTCAAGTTCTGGAGTGGTAGCTATATCATTTGTTGCCCAGTCTCTGCATAATGCAAAAGTGCATGTCTTTTCTTAAGTCCATTCTTGAATAGTTTGTGATGCTGAATCATCTCAGCTAGTCATCTTGAAATTGTCCTGAGCAGTTTGAAGTCCAAAGTTGATTATTTGGACATGGTTTTCAGCTTAGTGGTATTATTATTGTCCATGTAGAATTGTGTTTGTGGGGCACCATCATCTTCCTGGAGCCATCAAATTTGCTGTTACACCTGGTTGTGATTCCCTGCAAAAAATTGAAAGAGACTCAAATACAAATAATTTACGGAAAGCTAAATTAAGCCCTTTTTCTATAATTAGTTAGTACTCTGTATAATCATTAGTAACATAACAAAAGTTTAATATATATATATATATATATATATATATATATCAATCATTCTTATACATTTTGATATAAAATTTATACCTAAGAAAAGTTTAAAGAATCAGAATAGAACTAAAGAATTGAGATTAGTAACAATAGAATAGTCCCTTACTTTTTTGGTTTTCTTCTTTCCCATATCAGTTTGCACTTTCTTCTGACAAGGTACAGAGATTTTGCATTTTTTCTTTAATAAGTATGCTTGGATTAGAGAAGGAGAGAGCCATTTTCCAACTCCAAAGTGAGCTTTAACTTTTTAATTAAACTGGGACTACACAAAGATCATTTGTGTCAAGGGTCTGTAGAGAAGAGCAGAAACAAACATATAGGAAGTCTTGTGAAACTTTATATGTGATAAACTAATAGGCCAATTTACACTTTTTCTTGGGACTTATTTTTTTCTACATGATTTGTCATTTTTCATCAGATGTCTCATTTGTCCAGTGTTCTTTAGATTTCTTAGCCTTTATTCTCCTAAAAGACAAGAAAAAAAGAAACTTTGCCCAAGACTAATTTTGGGGATGATCCTTTTTGGCAAGTTATTGTCTGATTGAATGAAAAGGTTTGTGTTAATGGTATAAGTTAGTTTAAATTGGATGGTCATGCTGGTTGATGAACTTTCACCTCTTCTAATTAAGAGGTCTCTCTTGTTCAAATCAAACTTTCATCAATTTTGATGGTATCCACAGCTTATCTTCTCCTGTAGAAACAAAAGCAAAACCTCATCCCCCACATAACACATATCCTGGTTTCCATTCTGAGGTCAGCACATCCTTAAAGTGTATAGGCTGATTTAATTCTGTAGTTGTTTCCATTATCCAGTGTCTCTCTGCAGCTGTTGCTCTTTTATCATTAGCACTGAGAAAAATCAAAGTTAATACAGCATTATGCAGTCTATTTCTGGGGGGGTTTTGTTATCCCTTTCTGTTTATTTAGCATATTTTTAGAGTTCTGTTTGGTCTTTCTGTAATTGCTTGGCCTGTAGGATTATGTAGTATACCTGTCATATGCTTTATATTGCAATAAGCAAAAAACTGTTTCATTTTAATAGAGACAAATGCTGGAGCATTATTAGTTTAATTTGTGCAGCTATACCCATAATGGCCATAACTTGTAGAAAATGCTGTTTCAGAATCCAGAGCAATTTCTCATTGAAATTCGGAGTATCAATAGTGTGGTGTACTTATTTCAGTTTTCCAAATTCTGCAAAGTTTACCACATCCATCTGCCTGGTTTGATTCTTATGAGTTTCCTCTGGGTTACATCCTGCTGGTAGTGGAGTCTGATTGTAAAGGGAACAAGTAGGACATTTCCTTGTAATTTCCTTGGCTTGTTGCCTGGTTATGGAAAAATCCTTTTTTAAACCTTTATTATTGACTTGTTTTTTAATGAAATTCTGAGGCCTCCAGCCCATTCCCTATCAATAGTTTATTAGTCTCATTATTACTTTGTGTTAGAGGGCCTGGCAGAACCATATGGGATCAGATGTTAGTTACATATAAAGGATGCTTCCTATTCCTGATTATATCTCATAACTGAGTAAATAACAATATTAATTCTGACTCATTTGGGAAAAATTCTGCATTCTTAATATGTAAGATCAACCTTTCATCATACTGAG
Organism: Onychomys torridus; assembly: GCF_903995425.1. Taxonomy (NCBI): domain Eukaryota; kingdom Metazoa; phylum Chordata; class Mammalia; order Rodentia; family Cricetidae; genus Onychomys; species Onychomys torridus. Next base: position 8,251,078 of record NC_050443.1, read on the forward strand.
AGCCAATAAATATGTTGAGAGGTTCAGAAAAATCCATTAACACCAACAGAATAGCATAAATTCTAATTTTTTAAACTGAATTATAAGGACTTTGAACCACTTTACCTAAGTTTTCTGACTTGTATTCTGCCTTTCCTTGTATCTGTTAAAATGTACAGGCCCCACATATGGGTGTTTCCTGAGCAATTCAAGGCAGAATCCAATCGGCTCTCTTTATAAGTTGAATCTATCACTTTTGCGATATTTGCTGTTAATCTCTTCCAAGAAATTACTACAACCTCTTTGCCAAGGTTCACTCTTACAGCAAAATTTTTCAGTTTCATCCCTAGTTAAATGTACTAAAATTTCTGCTTGTTGTGTTTCTGCTAATTGACAAAGTCTCAATTTTTCTTTTAAAATCAAGTCAGAGATATTTTTCACATAAGTTTTTAATTTTTCACTCTTTTTATTTGATAGAAACATTCATTACAGTAAAATATCTTCACTCTGCATTAAAATTTCTGTAGGCAAATGCTTAGAAAATTAAAAAAAAAACTAAAATGCAATCAAGCTTTGGATCCACATGATCCACATGTCCTTTCTGTACTTTCTTTTTCATCAAAGCCAATTCTCTCATTTTCAGGTGATAGTTCTCTTGGACTATTTAAGTCCTTGTCATGTTCTAAGATTTTGAACAAATTACTCATCATTTTTTACATCAACAACAGTTTGTAGATGGGAAATGTCTCTGAATAATATTCAAAAGTCATTGAGAGTTCATAATAGATCTCACCTAATTTGCACTTTGGGGGGCTCTAATTTTTTGTAGATCTATGTTATATCCTAAGTAATTAATAGAATCACTTCTTTGCATCTTTTCAGGAGAAATTTGTAATCCCCAACAAGGCAAAATTTTCTTTATATCTTCAAACATTCTAAAGTATCAGTCTTTGAATCAGCTAGTAAAATATCATCCATGTAATTAGAAATTAAGAAATGTATACATTAAGAAATTGCTTATGTATCACTTGCAATGGATATTCTATTATCCTAAGCAGCCTGATTTATTCCAATAAGCATTTGGTTATTAAATTGCTCTAAGAATGGGTTTCTACAAAGCCAAGAAAAGTCTGAAACAAATTTGCTATGGGGGCCTGCATGAGGCCCTTCTGGGAGTTTCCCGACGACAGAGGCAAAGGATTACCTTGTTTGTTGAATGCTTATCTACATTCCTTGGTTCAGTGTTTACCCCTACAACACCTACTGGATATCAAAAAGGGAGGGATATTCTGTTGCTATTGTTTGTCAAATAAACATTCTTTCTAGGAACTCTCTGTTTACAACCCTTTTCAAATGACCTCCTTTACCACAACCCAAACTTCTGGCATTGTATTTCTGACAAAGCTTTTGAAATTACCTCTCCTATTCACATCTCATGGTCATGAGACTCAACATCAATTGTATCCCAGATCCATCCATCCAAGGGTGCTGATCTTACCTTTAACAGCCTGATTATTCTTTTACATGAAGTACTCGTGTTCTCAAAAGCCAAAGATTCAATTATTATCTGTTTCTCTTCTGAATTTGGTATCATTCTATTTACTGCTGAAGACAGCCTTTGCAAGAAATCTGTGAAGGATCTTTTTGGGCCTTGTATAACTTTAGTAAATAATTCAATTTTCTTCCTTGCTTCCTCAATTCTGTCCCATGAATTCATGGTTGCCATGTGACAAAGAATTAAGTTTGGTTATCATATAAACATTGTCTTTGTATATCAGCATAAATACCTTCTCCAAGCAGCTTATCCTGGGAAATTTCTATACCTCTCATGCTACATTGTTGTTCTATTGTTTTATCCTCCTCTTTAAACTATATTCTACATTATAATTGTGCCCCAACCTCTAGGATATCTTTAATTAAGTCTTTTCAGTCTGAAGGATAATTCTGTAACAAATTGACCACAAGTTTAACATCTGCTTTACAAATGGAGAATGCATACCATATGAGACTATAGTTCTTTAAATCTCCTTAAATTTAACATTTCCACTGTTGTCCAATTAGCTTGTACATGCCATTGAGCAGGTAGTTCCTTTAAGTTTGCTTGATAGACTAAGTTTGGTTGTTTGAAAACAGGCTGTCTCTCTGTAACCATATAATTCAACCCTGAAGTAATTTTACCTCTAAATTCTTCCGTCTAGGTTTTTATTTCTCTATAATTCATTTGAACAGTTTTTTTCTAAAGTCATTCATGAGTTAGGTTCACTTTTAAATTCTCCTGTCTAGGTCTGAAATTCGCTATTATTTATGTTAACAAGTTTTTCTAAATCTTTTATCTTGGTACTTAAATTGTTCAACTTTTTAAAGCTAAAATGAAAATGATTGAACAAATAATATTTATAATTGATGTTATATACATCCTATCAAAATTAATTATCCTCTCCTTTTATTATTTCATTTCAGAATGCCTAATGTGTTATCAAACAGAGATCTAGTTCCTTCCATGATAAAAATGTTTTTTTTTAAATGTGGGAAATAAAATTCTCCTTTAACTAATTCCACCCTTTAAGATATCTTAATTGACTTAACATGTCTGTCAATTGTGTAGAACAGTAGATGTCCAAGGGAATTTCAAAGCAGCTACCTAGTGTGGTGACTATCTGAGATAGGAATCCAAAGAGAGAGATCCCACCACCCACCAAGAGAAAGAAAGTCAAAGAAATTCTGGCCACATGCTCTGGCCTGAGCAATGTAATAGAGCCTGAGTTAGGGGCCTTGTAAGCCCACATGTGGTTTGTTAAATGAATTCTTGACACGTTGGAGCACCAGTTGTAGATGAATTTCTAAATGGTCTTATTAAATCAAAAACACCGAGCCAAATATAGAGGTAAAAGTCTTAGAGAGATCAGGGAAATTCAGAAAGCTACCATCCAACCTTACCTCGCCAGCTTTGTAGCTCCCAAATGAGAGCTGGTTCCTTTATACCCATGTCATTATGCCTTGCTGTTCTGGCATCTGATAAGTGCATTATCCAGCTACATCACTTTCTCCTCCTACACAGCTCTGTGACTTTCTGTCTGTCTGTACAGACCTCCAGACCTCCTTGGTTAACTGGTATTGGATTTAAGGCATGTGCCACCATGCCTAGCTCTGTTTCCAGTGTGGCCCTGAACAAACAGAGATCCTACCTGCTAAGTGATAGGATTAAAGATGTTGTTACCATTGCTTGATTACTTTGTTTACTTATAATGGCTGGCCTTTCCCTCTGATCTCCAGGAAGGCTTTATTTATTAAAGTACAAACCAAATACCACCACATTTCAGAACAATTGAAATATCACCACACCTCTTGGCTTTATTCCTCTTCTTGTCACAGTCTTTCTTGGTTCCCTCTTTCTTGGTCCTCCTTTCTTGCTGGTATCTCAAGGCCCAGCCTATTCTGCTGGCTGCATTCATTATACTATTTGCTTTTCCTTCTCTGGACTTGCCTATATGCCCCTGGCTGTATTCTCCATTATGGCTATCAGAAATACCTTCCATTTAACCATAAAAGTAAAGACAATAATATATTCTTTCCCATCTTCACATCCAGATTTATGTATAAGTGTGTCTTGATGACACACAAGCAGAGGGGACTATGTGGGAGCAGAAAGTATTAACAAGGCAAAAGAACAGGACTCACCAGAAGAGGGGCATTCATCATAATAAATTACAATGATGTGCATTTCTGTATCAAAGTTTCATAATGTAACCCAATATTATATAGACCCACTAAAGATTACAAAAAAAAAATGAAATACAAGTATAAAATACTGAGCAGAAATGTAAAATTACAAAGGTCTTACACCTTAGGCTATTTGAATGGGGTTTCAAAGTCTCTGTAAATACAATTTATTTATTTCTTTTGCCCAAGTGACACAGAATGTAAATTACTTAAATTGTCCTGTAGTGTTTTAATGCTAAAAATATTACAAGGATTATTTTAAGCTGCGATTCCATGAAGCATTTTGGAATTAGCTGATAATGTATAACAGAGCAGTAATAAAAGAAGCAAATATTTGATGACTCAAGACTCCAAGATTCAGAGCTGAAGAGATGATTCTGTGATCAAGAGCATTGTACAGCTCTTATAGCAGACCTGATTTCAGTTCCAAGACACAAATCAGGCAGCTTAAAGTGACATGTAATTGCAGTTTCATGGTAACCAATGCATTATTCTGACCTCTGAAGTCACTATACATAGAAATAGGGACACACACACAGACACACAGACATACACACACAGACACACACAGACACACACACACACACACACACACACACACACACACACACACACACACACACACACACACACACACACACACACACACACGCGCATTACCTCCACTTCTATTACCACTACTAATACTGCTACCATTAGTACCTTGAAAAAATTCAAACTCCACAATTCAGTAACAGAATTTATCCTATAACTTGCAGTCATTCACTTGTGCAAGGACAGGAAAATAAACCCCAGGCTCCATATATTTTTTAAAAGTTTTAAGAATTTATTCCCTTGGAAAAAGCCCTGGAGGGAAACCAGCCATTTTTTCCTGGAATACTTTATCAAAGTCTTCAGCTTGGGCTACTGTAGAGTGATTCTTCCAGTCCCCAATCATGCAAGGAAAATGTGAAGCAGACACATAGGATGGGTTAATGATGGACTCAACACTGTTCTCAGTCCTTTCTTCAGATGCTCTTACCATCTATCTGTGTGACAAGGGCCACACAGTTAATAAAGTGGAAGTACCAGTGACTTCCTGTAGAACACCTTATTCCCTTGAAATTATATATATATATTATTTTCTACCTCTGTGGCAGTAATGTCCCCTGTTCTCCTATCTCATTATATCAGCTACATACTCTAATAGCTTCCACATTATCACTACCTTTTAGATGTTGAGATTATTCACGCTTTCCCACTACACCTGCTTCCATCACAATGTCCAATCCAACAGTTTCTTATCTCAATTATCCAAACAGATTTTAATTTTTCCTTCTTAATTTCAGGGTTTACTATAAAAGTTCTACAGAACATGCAAGCAACTTTTAATAGATCATTAAAATTATGTTTAATTATGTGTGTGTAGGTACATATGAATGCAGGTTCCTGTGGATCTTTGAGGCACCAGATCCCCTTTTGCTGGCGATACACAATGTTGTGAGCTACATGCCAATCATATTGATACTTTAATCAGATATAGGAGACCCAGATACTGCCAGCTGAGAACATCCCAATATTTCTGTTTTCAGTCAGTAAAGTGTCTGGTGATGCATAAAGAACTCTATGATCTTTTTACAATACCTTGGTTTTCATGACACCATTCTGGTATGTCTTTAGTTTTGACATTATAAACATCTAATTGTCCAACTTCTCATATTGCATTGTGTGTTCCTTCACCATAGAGTGCCGATGATTTCCATATACTCACTTATT